>NW_006400008.1:1119901-1134701 GCF_000299155.1 Elephantulus edwardii
TGCAACCAGGAGAGGATAAAATTGACTAATGAGACCTTCTGAAAAATCAAGTTCTTGTGTGCATCAAGAACTTTTTCCAGTCAAATGAAAAGAAAGCCTAGAGACTCAGAGAAGGGTGGAAAATGGACACTGAGGTCTCATACGAAAGTGTACAGTGTATTGCAGATTCTCCACAAAAAAAAAAGACTGATAACTCAGTAAGAAAATGAGCAAAAGATATGAAAAGCCTCTTCACAAAGGAAGCTATTCAGATAGGCAACAAATGAAGAAATGTTCAAAATCACTGGCAATCAGGAAGATGCAAATTAAAACCACCATGAGATACCATCTTACTCAAGCAGCAGTAACATTCACACCAAGTTTAACAGAACATCAAGCAATAAATGATGGAGAAGATGCAAAGATAGGAATTCTTTTTTTATTATTTAGTTTATTTTTTGAGATAGGAATTCTTATATACCTCTGATGAATTGTAAATTGATATAGCCATTCTAGAAGGCAGTTTGACATTTCCTGAATAAACTGAACATAGAAAGCCCATATGATCTAGCTGTTCCACTACTAGGAATATATCCCAATGATATCAGGACTGAGAGAAGAATGGAGATATGTACACCTATGAACAAATTTGGAGGACAGCTGCCTGGCGTACAGATTAGAAGACATTAGTGTTTACTCCCATTTCTCAAGAAAGGAGATCAAACAGAATGTATAAATTATTGAACAATACTATTAACATAACATGCAACCCAAATACTGCTGAGCTTCATTTAAAAATGGCTAGAACAATACATAGAACTATGTACGTAGAGAACTGCCACATGTTCAAACTGGATTTAAAAGAGGCCTTGGCAACAGAGATAACATTGCTGATGTCAGATGGGTCGTGGTTGAAAGCATGAAATACCAGAAGAGTGTCTATTTTTACCTTATAGATTATGCAAAGGTATTTGGCTATGTTGATCATTACAAATTTTGGCTAACATTGAGAAGAATTGAAATTCCAGAGCACTTTATTGTGCTTGTGTGAACAAAGCAAAAGAATACTGTTGGTTTTAATATGAAATATGTACATTACAGTTGTGTCCTTTCTCAATACCTATTTAATATATATGCTGAGCAAATTATTTGAGAAACTGGACAGTGAAGAAAAATGTGACATTAAAACCTTAGTTATGAAGATGAGACCATGTTGCTTGCTGAAAGTGAGGAAGACTTAAAGCACTTGTTGCATTCTTCGGTATGAATTGCATCAACAGACAACATCATGATGGTGGAGAAAGGTTTGACACTGTCAATGACTGAATCTTACTTGAATCCACAATCAGTACACTTGGTACCAGCAGTCAGGAGATGAGGAGATGTACTGCACTGGGAAAGTCTGCAATCAGGAACATCTCAAATTACTGAGGATTAATGATGTCCTTTTGCGGATTATGGTATGCCTGATTCAGTCTATGATTTTTTCAGTCACTTGCTATGCATTTGAGAGCTAGCCCATGACTAAGGATAACAGAACAATTGATGCTTGAACTCTGGTAATGGAGAAGACTGTTGAAGATCCTCTGGACAGCCAAAAAAACAAGTAGACATGTCTTAGAGAAGGTGTAGCCAGAGTGCTCTTTGGAAGCAGAGATGATGAAACTTTGCCTCACATACTTTGAACATGTTGCTATGAGACATTATTCCTTAGAGAGAAATGTCATGCTTGGGAAAGTAGAAATATGACAAAAGAGAGGAAGACCTTCAACCAGGTTGGTTGATACAGTGACTGCAGCAGTGGGTTGAGAGTGTCCGATATTGTGATGATGTCATGGAGAAAAAGATTTGTTGTTAATAGGGTTGCTGTAAGTTGCAGTTGACCCAAGAGCATCTGACAATAACAATAAAAACAACGTGTTGATAGCAGCATTATTCACAATAGCAAGGATATGTAAATAGCTCTAAGATCTATCAACAAATGAAAGGATTGAAAAATACACACACTATGGAAATACCATGTAGCACTAAGGGAACATCACTTTTGTAAAATCCTGTGTAACATGGGAGAGTCTGGAGACCATTAAGTTGAGTGAAATAACTCAGGCTCATAAGGAAAAATACTACATAAAACAATTGATATAAAAATAGAAGAAAAACTAAGCAAGATGTTTATCAGTGTTCAAAGAGGAAAGGAAAGTAAGGGGTTAGTAAAAAGGGAAATGATGGAAATCACTAAGATAGCAGAAGTAAGTGGGTGGATGAGGAGGTGAAGGAGAGGGAAGATTCAATAGGAACTGGAAAAGATGGATGATAATAGGCATAGATCAATAGTAATTGATTATATAAAATACAATTTATATGAATTATAATATGAAATACAATGTACATGAGCATAAGACAATGTATATGAATTATTGTATATTAACTAATAAAAATATTAGAAGAAGAAACAAAATATCTGAGTATACTTTAAGATGATTTATTTTAGTACTTTAAGTGGAATAATTTCAGCCAATTTCATTTGCAAATTTGGCACTAAACATAGAGTGCAGAAAAAAAATTGATGTGTAGGTGAGAAATGGGAAATCTTTGAATAGTTGTTGGGAGATTATGAAATGTAGCAGTAGGATTTGCTAGTTGGTAGTTTTCTTGGCAATGAAATGCCCACAGTTCCCATATTACCATTTAACGAAATTGTCATTAGCAGCATTAGTATTTCATTGGTAACACTGTATGTAAATTAGTCCCATATTGTAGTGTTGACTAAAAAGGTCTGAAATAATTACATCATGATTCAATTGTATGTCATTATGAATATGTCCAATAGCACTGGTTCTCAAGAAAAAATATAATTAAATTCCATAAATCACCATGGCTTAAGCACTATGATTATCTATTCTAATATTTTTGCAGCAATAATTTTGGCAGAGTTGCAAGATATATAAAGGACTTTATGAACTTTTACATAAAGAATTGTGACAGCTGAGGAAATAATTTTAAAACACTCCAAGATAGAATGAAGGTTCTGTTTCTGTCATATTAGGCAGCATTTCTGCACATTTATAAGAATTTTGATTATTTATATTGAAGACCTTATAGAACCACAAGTTCCTTATCACCATGTGAATCTATGATACAGTAAATTGCTTATATAATTTAAGAATTAACTACTTCATTGCATTCTAATTCTTAAATAACTCATGTATAATATTAATGCTTTTGCTTAATGAGCATACATTTTGTGACTGTTGGATAATTGAAACAAAAATTATATTAGAATTTCAATAGGTATTTATGAAACTTAGTTTGTTGCAATTCAAACATAAACATTGGCACCATTAACATTTATACTTAAGCATTTGCAGAAGAATAACATAGTAGTACTCTAAAAGGGAATAACAAGGTTTAGAATATTTTTATCTGTTTTATATCAGAAGTCTTTCATTAAATAGTGAGTTTCCTTGTGATTAGTAAATTTTTCTGACATATTATTATAATTACATTTGTAGAATGTTGAACATACACTTGGAATACATATAATGCGAGGAGTAAGCTAAATTTTGGATAATTCAATAATAATTGGTCATCTGTTGTATTAATACAGCGTTTTTTTTATTTCCCTTTGTATAAACTCTTGAATAAATTAATTACATATATTAGCCTTTTTTTTCATGCTACCAAATATACTTTCTGTATTTTCACCACAGCAATATGTTATCAAGAACCTACTCAACTAATTTTCAGTTTGGAAAGCATTGCTTCCAATTTGGTTCATACATACTAGTTTTCCTTAGATTTTAGGAATATTTTTTTAAGAATACTTTACAATTATGTCTTATTCTTCATTTTCTACATATTTTGAAAATTACCATTTGCTAGTTGAGGAAGGGAGTGAGGAGAAGAGAGAATAAGTATTGGGGTTAGTAGAGTTGGTAAAAGAGGCATGTTGTAATATAAGCTAGAGAAAAAAATGTATCTTGTTAGGGCACTTTTCTTAGCTTCAAATTTCATAGACCTCCGCCTCTTTGATGACTTTGACCTTGACTTGTCCTAAGTAGAGCATACCTGACAGCAAGGCCTTGGTCACCTTCTCGATGCATTTCAGTGCATTCCAAGGAATATTTACTTTTCCCTCTCAGCTTCCATGTGTTGCTGAAGCTCTAAGAATGATGACAACTCAATACATGGTACAACTCGACTCAGACTTCATGAGAGAAGAAAGACTCTTTAATTGGTCTCTTGCTGAGACCAATTCATCATGTTTCATAAAATAGTTTTTCTCCTCATTAAAATGAGAGGATTTTTTAACTTTCATAAAAAATATATGTAACACAACTCTTGCCAGTTCAACAGCTAAATTGTGTGCAATTTAGCTACAGTTATTATGTTTGTCATATTATACTATCATCAAATAGTAACCATTGTTGTTGTTGTTGTTATGTGCCATCAAGTTGGAGTCACAACACTGTGTACAACAGTTCTGAACCCTGCTCTATCCTGACCTAACCTTATTGTCTCTGACACAACTGAGTCAATCCATCTCATCCAGGGTCTTCCTCTCTGGAGCTGTGCCTCCACCCTCCAAAGCATGTTGTCCCTCTTCCAAGGACTGTTGCCTCCTTTTGACATGTCCAAAGTATGTCAGACAGAGCTTCAGAATCCTTGCCTCTAAGGAGCAGCTTGGTTTCACCCTCTTCAGAATAAACCTGTTTGTTCTCCTCATAGTCCATGATATGTATATTCAGTACTCTTTTTCAGACCACAGCTCAAAGGCATGAGTTATCCTCCTATCATCCTTTGTAACTGTCCATCTTTTTTACGCATAGCACATAATTGTGAAGATCATGGCCTGGATCAAGCACACCATAGTCGGTATCCATTACCATATTTTTCTTCATCATTAACAGATGAACTGTGGTGGCTTAGTGGTAAGGATTTGTACTACCACCCAAGGGCATGTGGTTGGAATTCACCAGCTGCTCTGTGTGAGAAATATGGGCATTTTCCTCTTATGCATTTTATCTGAGTCAGTTCTTACTTGAGAAAATATAACAACAACAACATTAATAGGTATTCAGTGCTTCTCAAACAGGGAGTACTTTTATTCACCTACCAACTTCCTATTCAACCTACATGCAAAACAAATAATTTGCAAAGCTGAACACTGAGAAGAAGACTGTGGCTCAGATTTGGAGGAAAGTTAATCAACCTATGGTATGCAAATGAGCCAACTTTGCTTGCCAAATGTGAGGAGTAGCTGAAGTGCAGTGGCCTGATGTACTAAGCACATGTTGGTAGGAATGGCCAGTCCATGGAGAAGGATATCATGCATGGAAGGGTGAGAGTAAGCCAAAGAGAGGAAGATCCTCAATGAGCTGGATGACCCAGAGGCTTGGACAATGGGCTCAAGTGTAGCAGGGATGGGAGGATGGTACAGGATAGAGCAGAATTCAGGTCTGCTGTTCATAGGATCACTATGAGCTGTGATCCATCTTGACAGCACCTAAAAACATTTGCAAATGTTCCTAGTAATCACTAATAAAATTTAATCTCTGTATATGTTTTAGATATACCATATAAATTGGATCGTATAATATTTGTCCTTTAGTGATTGACTTCTTACCCAAATTTTTCAGTAGATTTATGTCCACGTGTGTCACTTTTCCCTTAAGCTGAAGCCCTGTAGCTGCCTAGTCAAAACTCAATTGCAGGGGCCCTATAGGACAGAAAGAGATTGGTTATATCATGGAGTTAATCTTTTATACTTGTAGATTTTCCAGGGCTGTATATCTTTACAGATGCGGATCACTACATCAACAAAGCAACTGGCGTATTTGAATCATTGACCCTTTCAGTTTTGTGCCACTCCCCAATCACCCTCAATATGCCAAGGCTCAGAAGAGAAAGAAGATTGTCTCCTTCATACACTTCTTGTGAATTCACAGGACTGCATTTATTTTTTTTTTAAAGCCCAAGAGAGAATCCTGAAGCTGCAAAGATGTAAGTTCATGAAGAAAAGGAGTATAGCTTTTAAAATTATATATTATTATGCAAACCAGTTGTCTCCTAGATATTATAATGTATTTACATAACCAAACGGCTTTTTAAACCTTCCCCAAACATCAGTGGAATATTTTCCACTCAAATAATTCAAAATGCAACCCGGAGAAAAATAAGAAAAGCTGACAGTTTTTGGATAACAATTTCTGTTCTCAGTCCTGTCAAAATAAATGTTTCTTCAATGCTAAATAATCCTGTTTAATATATTTAGAGAAAATAAATTGGGAAATACATACTACAATTATTTTAATCACTAAGTTTATATTATTTTTTTAACACAAACTTTATGTGCAACAATGCTGTATATCTTTTGTCTATACAACATACTATTCCCTGAGACTTTGATGCAGATACAAGAATAATTGAGAACTAATCTCACATATTTCCTGTGTTAATTTAATTCAGTTATCATTAGCAGACAGTTCATCTCACATCAACCTATGCCAGATACTTTAGCAAATATTAAAATATTTGAAAGAAAGATTTCCAAATTTTCAAGATGCTGCAATTGAATTAGGTGGAAACTTGTGGGTGAAACAATTTGAGGTGGTTTGTAAAGCAATTAAAAGCAAATGCTAATTAACACTTGCATTCTTATAACACTGTGTTAAAATAAATAAAAAATTATTTATAAGTTGTAGAAATTTACTTGACCTAAAAGGGTGTTAGAGTTGTAGTAGAATATTCCTGAATTAGGTTGGCATACATTTACAAGTCTCTGAGAATTTTAAGGTGTAAAAGAAATATTTTATATAAGAAGGTGCACTTAGTGAATGAATATTCTTCAAAGTCACCCTGAGTTGTAGAAATTAAAAGACGGTATTGTAAGTTTTTCTTCAAGTAGGGACGAATCATGTTTGATTGCTTGATTAATTTCTTTTAAAAAATGCTTTCTTACATAATCTGACATAAACTTACAAAAGATGTTCAAGATAGTAGAAATTAGGAGTAAAGTAATTTCATTCAAGCTTTGATCCTTAAGGATAGACTTAGCCCTGAAAAGAAAGACAAAGAGATTGGTTCAATTTTTAACATAGATGTCAATGAAAGGTTTCACCTACAAAGTAATTGTGAAATTTATTCACATTTTAATCATAGGAAGTTAATGAGAGAATATTTTGGAAAAGTTATATGAGCAAGTAAGAGTGGGAGAAGATGTGATAAGGGAAGGAGAGGAGTAAAATCACCAGGTCTCCTGGAGGTCTGCCATTGGATAATAGGAGTTTGTTGGGGGGTCGGGGGGGAACACTAGGATTTCAAACTGGATAGATAGAAAAAGGGATTTGGAATTCATCAGTCCAGCAAAGAATAGCTATGAACTGTTTTTTAATAGAATTGTGATATGAAAAGTGTTGTTTTGTAAAGAGATGATTAAAGATGCACTATTTGACTATAGTGTCCTGTGCTGTCCCTCTACCCTACATATAGGGCTTTCTAAGGCTTATTATTTTAAAAGTGCATGGCCAATCCATCTTCTGAGTCTATCTTAACTTAAATGCTCAGCTTTAGAACAGTATCTGACAAACACATTACAGAAAGGAGCTGATGAAAGACATATCCTCATTATAGAAATAACAGATAGAATTGGCAGCACCATGACGGGTGGAGAAGAGATTGAGGCAGTTAACAATTTCAGCTTGCTCAGCTCCACATTCAACACTCTTAGCAACAGCAGTCAGAAAATTAAAAAAAGAAAAAAATAAAAAAGATGATTTGCATTGGGGAATTCTGCTGTCAGAGACCTCTCCAAAGTGCTAAAGAACAATGATGTCAGTCTAGAGACTAAGGTGTGTATCCCAGCCATGGTCTTTGCAATTACTTTTTATGCAGAGAGCTGGACAGTGATGAAGGATGGCAGAAGAAGAATAAATTCCTTTGAGTCATGGTGCTAGAGAAGAGTTTTGTACATATCATGACTGCCAAGAGAACAAATAGGTCTGTCCTCGACGATGAAACCAAATTCTCCTTGGAGGAAAGGATTCTGAAGCTCTGTCTCACATATTTTGGGCATGTGGCCTTAGAGAAGGATCTCATGCTTGGACAGGTGGAGGGACAGCACAGGAGAGGAAGACCTCAGATGAGATGGATTGATACAGTTACTAGAGTAATGGGGATAGATATGTCATAGTCAGTGAGACTGGATCAGGATAGAGCAGGGTCCAGAGCTATTGTATATGGAGTTGTTATGAGTTGCAGGTGACTCACTGATATGTAACAATAACAGCAATTTGATTTGAAGATAGAAAGTAAAGGTAGGCTGACCAGTTACCAAAATAAAACCAAACCCAATATCTTCAAATATATTCCCACTAACAGAAATCCTCCATGAGATTTCTGAGGCTGTAAATCTTTAAAAGCTGTGATGTCATAGGGACTGAACCTATCTGGTCACTTTAGTCCTTTAGCAGATCCAGGGTAAAAGATGAGCCATCTCTTTCCTGTGATTTATTGCCTCTACAATCCAAAGAAAGGTCAGCTGACAATAATTTCTGACTGAAAATAATCTCTGAAGGAGGAGGAGACTGTCTACCTTTGTTTCACCAAGTAGCTAGTGAATTAGAACACTGACATTCTGGTGCAACACTAAAACACTGCACCACCATTTTTAGAAGAGTTATGTTTAAATGTTTATGAGATGAAACTTAGCATTGTCTAGAGAGACCAAGAAGTCAGAGAGGAAGGAGTATGGAAAGGGGCATTCATAAAGAACCACAAAAAACCATGAAGCTGGAAAATAGTCCATCTTTTCTTTATAGTATTTAACAGCTTTATATTTTAACTGTTTTAATCTATGCTTGTGAACTATGAATAGAACCACTGTATCTTGTCTATATTCCTTTTCAGCAGCATTTAACATGAAGCACCCAACAGATGCACTCAGTACTTTTTTTCACACCCTGTATGCTATCTGTAACACACTGTTTGAGGAGAATTGGGCAATGTGAATTTTGTAAAGGAGAAAATACAGTTCCTGAATTCAAATGAATTATAAATGAAATGAATGTATCTAGATGATGCTTTCTTAGTTTGACAAAAGTCTTTACATGTGAACATTGTTTGCAAAGGGTAAGAATTTAAGAGGTATTTGAGAAGCCATTCAAAACACTGACAGTATGCACATGGATTTTAATTACTGAAAATTCAAAAAGAGAAGAGAACTGAGGAATAATAACTGAGTAGTTGAACTACTGAGGCTATGGACTAGGTGAGAGAGTCATAAAGTGATGTTACAAGCAAGAAGAAGAAAAGTGGCAAAGAGTTGAAGATATTGGAAAAATTGGAAAAACAATAATCTAGACCAAATAACAGCTCAACTCACAGCTGACCCTCCAGTAGGTTGTTCAAGTATTGAAATCACAGTAGAAAAGATTGACCATATTTCTCCCACAGAGACTCTAGTGAGTTGAAATGACCAGCGACGTACCATCTTTGGTAGTGCAATACTTAGCAACAAACCCCTAATGACAAAATCAGCTGGACTCTGTCAAATAGGAAAATCTTGAGACTATGAAAGTCATATTTCTCTGTCTGGATTTCTCTGTGTGCATTTATGGTTGATCTAGATTCATAAACACAACTCTATTTGACACAAAGATGAGTGCAGAAACTATCCAAAGGCATTAATAAGAGAAGGACTTGAGAACACTGGGATCAAATGCATTTTCAAGCTAAAGGCTTGCTTTTCTCCCAAGTTATTTACTGATATGGTCATATTTAAAGGAATAAATTAAAGAATCAGGCAAGAAATACAGCATGGCATCACTGTAAGGGGAGATAATGAGGGGATGGACTTCTTCACTCTAAGAGGTAGTGACCAGTTTCCATGCAGTTTTTACCTCATCAAGCAGGCTCAAGTACCTCTATTGTGTACATTTATAGAGAGGGTTAGAGAAGGCTATGTGCTAGTAGGGATACTAGACTGGAGGCATCTGGGTATTGAGCCCACAGTAGATTAGATGGTCTGTCTGAATTTTTCTTGGATAATTAGGAGGTAGGGCCACCTGTTGAGAATGAGGTTGATGTGGGTCTGAAAGAAAGAAGGGTCAGTTGAGAACAAACACTTTGTGGGAGGAGATCAATAAAAGATTGGGGGGGGGGGAAGTGTTGGGAGTTTGAAGGAAGCCGTATTTGAAGGTAAGAGGGAAGAAACCACAAGGGGAGAGGGATTGAAAATATTTACAATAGAAGTGGAAGAACAGGAGATAATAATGCATTGGTTGACAAGAAGTGGAGAGGTCTCAGTCACAGGGAAGATATTTTCTCAAGTATTTTATTCTGGGCATTTGCTTTGTGGCACTAAGCATAAAACTTCTCATTTCCTCATAAATTGTTGTTCTGTGTCAACTTTCTGATGTAGGCAAGGTCCATTTGTGTAACATTACCTAAGATCCTTTTTTTTTTTAAAAAAAAGCATGCTTCTTTGAAGAAGATAATTTTCAGCTAATGTTAAAACCCATCTGCCTTTTTCAAGATCATGTTATAAAGAGCTTTTAGGAAATGTTAGTTGATAAATGTGTTCTTGAAGTCTAGAGTTTCGATTAATGGGCCTGTTTCCGCTTCCTTCACCTGCTGGCTAACTCAGCTCTGGGAAATCTCTTCAGGTCAAATTAAGGGTAGAGGACAGAGTACTAATGCCCCAGGAGACGGCTGTATATAACTTCCATTTAAATGCCACCAATGAAAAAATTGCCATGGTCTAATTTAAAGCATTTGGTTAAGGAGAGAGTTATAATTGAATAATGCTACTTCCTTCCTATCTACCCCATGGGTCTGAGAGTTAAGAACTAAAACAATTTAATGAGATAATATTTCAAGTGCATACAGTATTTTCCTTTCCATATACAGAGCACTTTAAGTCCACAGGGATTTGTGTGCACAGAGGCGGTATAGAAGGAGAGCCTGGGGAAGAAAGCAACTGTCTGAATGCAAACACAGTGGCCCACAGAAGCACAGGTTCCTTGATTCAGAAACCCTTTTGAGGAATGGCAGCGCCTCATTTTCCTCTCCTGCAGGTGCTGACTCTACTGCAGGCCATATTCAACACCCCACAATCACGCAGGACGCATGCAGGCTTCCCGTGCCGCGCGGAGAGCAGATGGGAAGCTCGGGTGGTTTTGTTTATCATATGGCCTCTAATGATAGAGGACGTTGCTGAAAGGAACAGGGCTGTGCGATTCCAAACCCCTCGGCATGCTAATAGTTGCAGCTATGCTGCGTCTGTACACAACACATTTTTACATTCTAGAATGATTAAAAATGTGAGACTATGGTGTTTCTCAAGGGGAGGTAATGGACATTTAATCGCATACCATGTGCCTTCCATTTGTGAAATATCACAGAGCATTCGGCTGAGTTCTCAGGGCTGTTACCCGCACCATTTCTCATATTTTCGGCTCTCTCATTTCCCTAGAAGTGGCTGTTACCTGGCTTCCAGCTCTTCTCAGTTTCACACTCCCCTCCCTGCACACCAGGTTCCTGTTTCTCAGTTAAGCTGGAAACCATTTGTCCAAGATTTAACTTCCTTCCAATTCGTTTAAAAACCCTGTATATTCTTCCTTCACGTTGTTCCTATTCCTTGTCTTAAGAAGCACTTCAGTCTTTTTTAAGGTTAGTCTTTGTTGGCTAGTGCCCTGTCCTCAACTTAAGTTCTGCTTCCCCAGTTTTCCATATGGGGAAGCAATGTTGCCATTGCTGAGTATTTTTTTATTTATTTATTTTGTCTCATGATGACCCCATGTGGCAGGGTAGAACTGACATATAGAATTTGTTTGGCTTTAATCTTTATGGAAGAAGGTCCTCAATCCTTTCTTTGTCCTGTGGAGCTCCGTTGAGATTTCAAACCACTATTCCTTTAGTTAAGCCGAATACTTAGCCAAGGCCCAGTAGTGCTGCTCCTGTGAACAGTGTCCCTCCTAAATTCCTTGTTGTTAGGTTTGTTCATCACCTGACAGCTCTCTCAACTCTATAGGGCTCCTCCATTGCCTGTACTTTGTGAACAGTTTAATTTTACTTTATATTTGGACTCTTGTTTTCTTCACTTAGCTGAAACTCTAAACAATACCTGAATCTTGTCCATTCCTTTTTCTCCAGCACGTTGATTTGGCCAGACTAATTTTGGTCTATGTGGCTTTCCCCACTAGACCACTGATTTGATAAGAAAATTTCTTTAGATCATGAATGTATAATATTTGCTAATCTATTGTCTGCTGTTAGGGAACTTTCCAAAATTCTGAAGAGCAATGGTGTCTCTCTGGAGACTAAGGTACGTCTGATACAGGCCATGGCCTTTGCAATCACTTGTTATGTGTCAGAGTTGGACAATGACTAGGGAGGGTAGAAGGAGAATTGATGCCTTTGAGCTGTGGTGCTGGAGAAGAGTGTTGAGGGTACCATGGACTGCTAGGAAAACAACTGATTCATCCTGGAGAGGGTTAAACCAGGCGGCTCCTTGGAGGCAAGGATTCTGAGGCTTCATCTGACATACTTTGGACATGTTTTAAGGAGGGACCAGTCCTTAGAGGGGGACATCATGGTTGGTAGGGTGGAAGTACAGTGCAGGAGAGGAAGGCCCTCTACGAGGTACATTGATTCAGTGACTGGGGTAATCGGAATGGGTGTGTCAGAGACAGTGCGATTGGCTCAGGATAGAGCAGGGTTTAGGGCTGTTGTACATAGGGTCACTATGAGTCGCAAGCAACTCGACGGCACCAACATTGTTATGTGCTATTGAGTAAAAATAAACACATAACTGACCCATTAGTATGTTTTCAGAGTCTGTAAATCCCATGGGAGGAGGTAGTATATCTCCTGTGGCAAAGCTGGTTGACCCAAACTGCCTGCTTTGGGTTGTGAATGCAACTTTTTACCTCCTAAGCCACCAGACATCCAGTGCTTTTAATCACATAAGTTTCATTTATTTCTGTATTCTTTACATACATAAATCAAGTGTTTCTAACATTTTCTCCTTATTTTACAAGCTTTCTCTGTAATCCCTGGAGAATTCTCTGTGTTCTTTATCTTAATAAGCAAAAGGAAAAAGAAAAGTTCTTCTAATCTTGTTTTCTTCCATCAGATCACCATTTTATTTCTCTTTATATTCCAAGAGAATTACTGGAGGCTTATGACCATCACCATTTCTTCTGTCTCATCACCAACATTTTATTTCGTTCTTGTCTGGCTTCCATGGTTACCATGTATGGAATTGTTCTCTAGTGTCACCAGTGACCACTAAAATTGTTGAGGATGTGTCTGTTCTGTTTGCCTCTACTTAAGCTTTGATTATAAACTCCTTATTACATCTGTATTTTAGTGTGTCGCTAATGGAAAACATCATCATCAAAGTCTAAAAATGAATGGGCTTTGGAGCGTCTGATAGTACATGACCCTCGAGGAGCTATTTAATTCTTCCAGTGTTCAGTTCTGTTTTTGCAGAGGATAAATTGTCTCTACTTATTTATAATTATGGTTACAGGTAACAGGTATTAACAGCAAATTTTGGATACATATGAGGAACTCAGTAAAACACAGATCATACACCAGTTCCTAATAACAGAAACTCCCCTAGCATGTCATGACCATTATCTTCATTATCTCACAGTCTCTACTGTTTGTAACAATCATCAGTGAATCATCAAAGTTCTCACTAGTCCTATTTTTACTTCTTTATTTTAGGATAGCATCTCCTTTTATTAACAGTAATACAACAGTGAAAGCAACTGTAGCATTGGAAAATACAGTTTCATTCTATTACTTTCTAAAAAGTTTCAGTTGTAAATGAATTGCTCCTGATTATTATGTCATTGATATAATATTTGGCTTTCAATCTTACTTGAATGCATTACTGTGTGTGTCTTGAGTTTAAGTCATGACAGATCACATTGTCAGTTTTCTCTTTGTTCTAGTCATGACAGCTGAAATGTTATTATTTCCTTGTCCTTCTCTAATGATGCAGTCCAACTGAAACATTATCTCCTTCTTTGGAGTCAAGTTTGTGGTGCCCAATTGAAGAGGAAGGTGTTCCTCCTGTTGGGTTCATGCAGTACTTTCTACAACTTTATGCTATTTGTGTTTTTTGTTTTATGGTATAACGAGTTGCTTATATTTCAATTTTATCACCCTTGTCCCAACTCTAAAACCTGATTGAAAGTAACTGTAGTGTTTCATTCACTTATGAATTACTCATACCCAGCTTTGTGCCTCAATTTAGTGATTTCATAGGCTAACAGTTTTACATGCTTATATGCAAACACATTCAATTCCAAGGACATTATGAATAAAAGGAACTTTAATTATGAAATATTAGTACAGGAACCTCTGTGGGCTTAAAAACTTTGCAAGATCATTCTGCCTAGAAAGACTAACCATACAATGTTTAAAAGAACAAGCAACATGCCTTGATAGCTCTTCGCCTGCTGAGAAAATGATACTGAGTCCATCAGGTTATTTAAATATGTAATTTGCTTATGCTGTGTGGTCCCTTTATTATTAGATCAAGTGAGTGAATATTAACAGCTACTGGTAGACTTTTGGTAAGGAGCTGTGCTGCAATCCTGAAGGCATACAGGTTGAATCCACCAACTGCTTCGTGGGAGAAAGAGGAGCAGTTTCCTTCCATGTAGTTAAACTACCCCTGAAAACTCACTAGAGGGTCAGCTATGTTCTCACTTGTCAGTACACGACAACAAACACAGTTTAGGGAGCTCTAAGGGGAACCTAATGGAACGGAAGTGGTGATGCCAACTCACAGAAAGTAGTTTGA
>NW_006400008.1:1136299-1175500 GCF_000299155.1 Elephantulus edwardii
GCCTTAGTCCATACTGAAGGCTGCAGTCCTTGACCCTTCACAGCAAGTGCATGAGGTCCTCCTCAGTTTCAGCAAGCAGGGTTGTGTCATCTGCAAAAACCCCTTAGTATGTAAAAAAGGACAACTTCTTTCCAGAAAAGCCAAACAAAATAGGTCAATTAAAGGGTGAGAGTCAAGTTCTATTATTGAAGAAAATGGAAGTTAATAGCACAAATTCTTTCATTAGCATTATCGTGTGTTATAAAATTTTACCTAAGAGGATTTCATAAACTTTTTGTTCACTAACTGAAATAATATGATAATTATTTGAAATAATTTCTTTTATTTCATTTTAAGGACTATACCTTGGTTTCATTCTAGTCAATGTATCCTTAACATGGAAAATTATATTTAATTACCCAATTTGCTAGTTAGGCCAATTCTTTTCCATTATTATCTTGACTAAGTGCATAATATATGAGCAGCAGCAAGCAATTCAGTATGCCTAAGTTTTGTATCATTTATATATCACTTGACCATCATATAAAAAAAGTCATTAGTCGTTGCAAATGATACTAGCTTCTTTTTTTTTTTTTTGCAGAATGTGGGCTCTTTTTTTTTTTTAAATTTAGGTTGTTTATTTTTCATTTCAATGAACATCTACAGAGATTTGGGGATTCCATTCATTCATTGTTGCACCCTTCTCCCCGCACAAACCCCTCCCCCCCATTTGCTCCTCTCCTTGAAAAGCAAAAGAAAGACTCCCTCATTGGTACACAATCCGCCCCCCTGCACCTCCCCAAACCCTACCCCCTATCCCCAAATATAATCCACTCTGCAACCCTCATTGCATACTCCTACGATAAAAATAATGCCCTAAAATATAATACTTTTAGACTAGCTTCTTATGCCACCAAAATCGAAGGGAAATTTCTTGGTAAATACTTCATTTATTCCCTATAATGGTGTGCTTGTTTTCATACTCACAGACACACACACACACAGAGGCATTTCTCAAGGACCTTTCTTCCATAGGACTGGTTTCCATGTTTCAATAACAGATATTAAAATCCTAGTTGTTAGTTGGATAGACATTTTTCCTAATAGAGATGTTAAAATTCATTGAAAATTAATTAAGAATGTATAGGAGGTTAATTTTCCTTGTTAAGCCTTATTAAAATGAGATAAGTAATTTGTCGAGTATCAGAGGATTATTTTGGACAGAACCAGATAAAATGATACTGTTGAGTATTGTTTGCTAATCAAGTTCAGAAACAATCAAAGGAAGTCAAGGCTTCAACTCAGGTCCAACTCATCTTGGTTGGTCAGAAGGAAAACAACAAATAATGTCTACATAACTCTATTTAACAGTGGCTGCTGGCAAAGTCTGTGAAGTAGCAGCTGTCCATGCAGGTGGACTGTGTCCCTTTTAGGATTCTAGCTAGAGAAAATCATACCATTTGCCAGGATAAATTTTCCCTCAGCAAACCGTAACTGAGTATGAATTCTAGCTAGATTCAATGTCCAATTACTGAGACTACCACAGGACACAATAATAGCAGCATGTCCAGTTCTCTGAATAAATTTGTCAGCTGCAGTCAATGTGGAGCTTAGATTTATGGCATATAGTGGAAAACAAGGGGGAAATACTCAAATGGTATAATTTATCTTTTTGGTAAACTTATAATTTCTAAAATATAGAAACATTATTTTAAATCTTGTCTTCTAGCTAAATAGTTTGCACATCTGTATGCTGAAAAATAAGTCCATTTTGTTGTTGTGTTTCCCATCTACCTCCTACAGTGGGTGGTTCTACTCCTCCTCAGTGGTCTTAAGGGACAGGATAGCTGCTTAGGACATTAAATAGTAGCCTAATTTCAGAAGAAATTTGGTTCTCAGGCCATGTTAGGACACTGATGTTGTTGTTGTTGTTAGGTGCCGTTGAGTTGAGTCTGACTCATTTGTGTTGTTATGTGCCACTAAGTCAGCTATGATTCATGGTGACCCTATGAATAATAGCTCTGAACTCTGTCCTATATTGAGTCGATCAAGACACATCAGCCTCCCTTGCCACAGTGAGTGTGTCAACCCATCTTGTCCAGGGTCTTCCTCTCCTATGCTGTCCTCTGCCCTTTTGACCATGATGTCCTTCTCTAAGGACTGGTCCTTCCTGAATCCTGTTTTAACCTGTGCCATTCTAAGTATCTCTGACATACTTGAGCTATTGCTCCCATCACTATTTCAATCCATCCTCTCTTTGGTTGACTCTTCACCTTTCCAAGAGTGATATAACTCTCTCCAAGAAATAGTCTCTCTTGGCAATATGCCCAAAGTATGTGAGATGAAGCTTTATCACCTTTGCCTCTAAGGAGCACTCTGTACCTTGTTCAATACATACTGTTTGTTCTTTGGGCAGTCCATGAGACAGTCAGTACTCTTCTCCAGCATCACAATTCAAAGACATCAATTCTTCTGCCAACCTTATTCATTGTCCAGCTCTCAGATACATAGCAAGTGATTGCAAAGACCATGGCCTGAATCAAGTCCATCTGAGTCCTCAAACTGACATCATTTCACCTCAGTAATTTGGAGAGGTCTCTGACTGCAGGCAGACTTTACCAGTGCAATGTTTCTGATCTCCTGACTGCCGGTACCAAAGTTATTTGCGTATCCAAGGTGAAATTGTTGATAATTTCAATCTTTTCTCTATCTATATGAACATTATTAAAACCTGCAAGGTTCTTTTAATTTTTAATGCACCCTTATTTAGAAGTTTAATGAACATTATTTTCTTCCCACACATGTCTTCTATTGTCACAAGATTAATATTATACTAATATTAATATATATAATATATAATATTATACATAAAATTGAATACCTTTATATTTTTTCTGAACCACTCAACATATGTATTTTTAAAATTTACTAAAAGAAAATCTGCAAAAAGAGACTTAAGAAGAAAAATTTTTGAGAAGGTTTTTATTATTCTTTTTACCTATTCATTCTTTTCCCTGGTCATAATTTCATTTCTATGTGTGTTTCTAGCAGTGTTTCACTTAGATTTTCAAGTTTAACCACATATTTTGAAATAGATTTTATGTTTTAAAGACAATTATGTCATTATAATATGATACATTTTTATATGTGACTCATCTTTTTCTTATTTAGTATTCATAGATTTTTTTTAATTCTTCCACAAAGTCAAATAATGATTTTTGTTGTGTATATCAAGTATATTTTTGTTGTCGATTTTTATTTAACATATTTGCTTTTTAATCTTAATCTTTTATTCCCTCTACATTATGTTTATTCTTTCTGAAATAAGTTTATTTATTTTCAAGTTTTCTTTTACATTATTTTGTTGCTATGCATTTTCCTAGATATCTTTCACTAGGACCTTTTTTCTTACATAGTGTGAACTTTCAAGGTTGTAGTATATACTGGTCATTGTTTCAGAGGAACTATGCCTACTCACACAAATGCTCTACATATGAAAGGAGCTCATCTATGGTTTTCTATAGATATATTCTATAAGTTTTATTAGTAATTCCAGCTCTAGAAGTAGTAGTAAGGCTAAGCAGTAATTAGTTCTCTAGATAATAATTTAAATTTAAAGAATAAAGACAATTTTTTTTGCTTTAACATGGTTGCCAAGACTCCTTAGGTAAAGATATTTTAAACATAATGGTGCATTTGCATGCTTAACATTTTATTGATTGTTTTAATGAATTAATTGCCCTTAAAGATCATTGTTAACAAATACACTAATTGATCTCAATTAGTGGTATTTTAATTTCTTTTTCACTTGTTCTCTATCTCCTTCTTTAGGTCCTTTACAGTCAGTATTGTTGTTGTGTACTGTAGAGCTGGAATCTAACCGTAGCTGTCCCTCCCATGGGTTTTCAGAGGAAGTTAATTTTACAGGAGGGAGATTGTCCTTCCTTCCTCCGCAGAACAGCTCGTGACCTCGAATCCAGTGCCTTCTGGTTGCAGCACAGCTTCTTGCCACTAGGTCACCAGAGCTCCCTACATTTAGTATTACTGCTTAGTAACTATAGTTGTGTTATTGTTCTGTACCATTGAGTCACTTGTGACTTATAGCAACCCTATGTACAACAGCCCTGAATCTTGCTCTATTCTGACTTTGACAGTAAGTTACCCCAATAACTGAATCAATGCATCTCATTGAGGGTCTTCCTCTTAATGACTATACAGTTTGCCTATTTAAAGAAAGTATATGGTGACTTATTTATTCTACAAACACCGAGTATTTGTTAATTATTAACACACAAATCAATTGGTGTTGTAACGAGTAAATCACACTGAAATCTGGATAACGAGAAATGCCTCTTTTAAATGTATTCTTTATAATCCATGGTTTACAAAAAAAATACTAGTTTGTGCATCTTGTATTTATTTTAATTACACTAGATTTTAAATTTCTAATGCCAGGTGATGTAAGTTTTTATATACTCTCTTTCTTCTTTATCACTGTGTTGTTGTCTATTGTCAAGTTGCAGCTGACCTTACAACAGGTTTTCAGAGGCAGTAAATTGCAAAGGAGGGAATTGCCCATATTTCTTCTGCAGAACAGCTGGTGGATTTGAACCTTATGGATGTGAGTTGGCAGCATAAGGTTGTAAAACCTGTCTAATTTTAGCTCCTGAGTTACATGATTTTATGAACAAAATTATTTTCACATCTACATATCACGAAATATATCAGTTGCAAAATGCCTGGTCTTTTTCAGATCTTATTAATAAACTAATTAAAATAAATAAATCATTTTATGTTGCACACAAGATGTTACGATTAAAAATATTTTAAGAACAAACATGTCGTACAATTTTTCTCATAAAAGTCTGCTGTTGTTTCTAGATGCTATTGAGGTGATCTGACTTATAGGAACCCTAATATAAAACATAACTAGACCCTGACTGCACCTGAACAATCCTCTCTTATTTCTGTGTTTAAGCCTGTGCTTGCAGCCTCAGGTTCAATTCAGTCAATCCATCTAATTACAGGCAAATCTTCCTCTTTTTTCCGTTGACTGTCCATTTTACCAAGCATGATATCCTTTTCTATGAATTGATATCTACTGAAACCATGTCCAAACTATAGGAGATACTTCAACATCTTCACTTCTAAGGAGCTTTCTGGTTGTACTTCTTTTTTTTTTTTTTTTTTTTTTTTTTTTTTTTTTTTTTTTTTTAATTTTTGTGTGTGTGTACCGTCAAATCAGATCTGACTGGTACAGGAGGAGATTGTCCCTCCTTTTCCCGGCAGAGCGTCTGGTGGATTTGAACCGTGAGCCTCTGGGATTGTAGTTGCAGCTCCTTGCCACTAGGCCACCAGAGCTCCCCTGTACTTCTTTCAAGATAGAAATGTTCATTCTTTTGGCAAGTCTTCATATAGTTAGTATTCATTGCCAATATCATAACTCATATATAATTCTGTACTATTAAACATAATAATATTTTTAGAATAAAACTCTTATAGTTATTAGCCATAAAATATCAGGAATATTATATGCTATATGTTAATGTTTTGACATAAAATGAAAATGTAAAACTGGAGAATTTTAGTAGAGAAGTAGTTATATCATGTATGATTGAAGCTGTACTCAGATATCTTTCTAGTAAAAGAACATCTTCAGAACAAAAATTTTTCCTTTAGTGACATAACTTATTTTTTCTGTAATATAAAAAACATTCTAAAAGAATTTTTAATTGTGACTTTAAGGAAATTTATAGAAAAGTTAAATTTTCTTTCATTCATTGTTGCATATTTTTACCCCTCCCTCCTTCCTCTACTCCCCCAGTTCACTTTTAAAAAAATATTCATTTTGTGTAAACAAGTGATGTTTGTGTCTTACGTGATGTGCTAACTGAAAAGTCAGTGATTCGAATTTGCTAGCTACTCCTCAGAAGAAAGGTGGGAAATCTCTTCTGATAAAGTTTTAAAACCTAAGGAAGCCCATGGAGTGTTGCTCTAAGTAGAAATCGACTTAAAGGTAGTGGTTAAATGAGGAGTATTAGAAAAGGTGAAAAAAATAGCAGTATAT
Organism: Elephantulus edwardii; assembly: GCF_000299155.1. NCBI lineage: Eukaryota > Metazoa > Chordata > Mammalia > Macroscelidea > Macroscelididae > Elephantulus > Elephantulus edwardii. The sequence goes on from NW_006400008.1 coordinate 1,142,346, forward strand.
ACTGGGTATCATAAGGAAAAAGAAAAAAATTGATTCAATTAAAAATGAAATTGAAATCAAGCATGTTAATTTTTTGTCCTCATGTAAGTTGTAGTCCTTTGAATGTGAAGAATGCTAAATCTAAACAGAGCATGATACAGCATATAGAAGATATTATGAAGTCTCCACTGATACTCTAATAGAACATTATAATGCATTTGAATCATATTAGTCGAATTTTTTAAAAATTGTTATTGGTTTGCATATTACCATTCATATACTTCATGTTTTGTACATGTACTTTGTGGGATTTTTAAAAAATAGGATATATCAATTGATATAATGATAGGAATTTTGATCTATTATAACCAGCACTGTTCTTTGTAGTTGTTGTTATGTGCTTTTGAGTTGCCTACAACTCATAGCGACCCTATGCACAATAGCCCTAAACCCTGCTCTATCCCTTGCCATTCTTATTGTCTCCAACACACTTATCACAATTACCATAGTCACTGAATCAATCCACCTCACAGAGGGTCTTCCACTCCTGCACTCTCCCTCCACCCTCCTAAGCATGATGTCCCTCTCCAAGGACTGATCCCTCCTTGCAACATGTCCAAAGTATGTCAGACGAAGCTTCAGAATCCTTGCCTCCAAGGAGCATCCTGGCTTCACCCTCTCCAGAGTGAAGTTGTTTGTTTTCCTAGCAGTCCAAACTTTTCTACAGTGTAACAGCTCAAAGGCATTAATTTGCCTCCTATCATCCCTAGTCATTTTCCAGCTTTCTGATGCATAACAACTAATTGCAAAGACCATGGCCTCTATCACGCACACCTTAGTCTCTGAACTGACATTGTTGCTCTTCAGTACTTCGGAGAGGTCTCTGACAGCAGACTTTGTAATGCAATTAATCTTTTAATTTTCTGGTTGCTGGTAACAAGAGTGTTGATTGTAGAGCCAAGCAAACTTAAGCTGTTGACAATCTCAGTCTCTTCACCATCCATTATGACACCGCCAGTCAGCCCAGTACTGAGAATCTTTGTTTTCTTGATGTTGAGCTTCAATCCATATTGAAGGCAACAGTCCTTATCCTTCTGCAGCAAGCATGTGAAGTCTTCTTAAATTTCAGCAAACAGGGTTTTGTCATCTGCATAACACAGATTAATGATGAGTCTACCTCCAATCCTAATGCCACATTTCTCCTCGTAGAGCCCAGCCTCCTGGATAATCTGTTCTGCATACAGATTGAGATAGATGGAGATAGGACACATCCTTGATGCATACCTTTCCAAATTTTGAATCATTCAGTGTTTCCTTGCTCTGTATGGATGACTGCCTCCTGGTTCAAGTATAGGTTTCGCATAACCACAGTCAAGTGTTCTGGGATTCCCATTCTTCTCAGAGTCAGCCACAGTTTATTGTGATCTACACAGTCAAATGTTTTTGCATAGTCAATTAAACACAGATGGACATTCCTCTGGTATTCCCTGCTTTCAGCCAAGATCCACCCAACATTATAATATTCCTAATACCATAGCCTTTTCTAAGCCCAGCCTACACTTCAGGCAGTTCTCTGTTGATGTGCTTTAAAGTTATAAATATAAAAATTTAAGTTTCCCTAAATTTCCTTGAAACAGATGGGTTTGTGCAAATATTTCTTGCCATATTTATTCACTGAAATATTGAGACAATTGTTATTTTTAAAGAAATTTAACATAGTGAAAGAATAGATATCAATCAGGTGAGGACTTCTTTCAATATTCTCTTCTTACTGAGTATCAACTAAGTTTATCTTACCACCCACTTTAAGGACCATTAAGAACATTTGCTGAATTTGGAATGATTAACTGTTGACACTATTGGAAATTGACTCGTAAAACACAATATTGCATATATTTATGCTTTCAACATTTTGAATGATACCACCTCCCTTTTCCACTGATACTCACTGTCTTAATCATCCTAAAAGTAGGAGGGGGAAAGTCTGTGAACTTCTTTTACTCTTGTTTTATACTCATGCCCAGTAATTGAATTCCGAGACTCCATTGTCATTTTCATCCCAGATCTCTTATTGATTATTTGGCTCGTAGGACAGGCATTCTGGAACAAATACATTAGGAGGACAACAGCACTCTCTGATAAGTGGTTGCAAAAGTACTGATGTCTAATTTTGATAATGCACATCTCTGCCTGAGTTACAAGGTCAGGGACATGAAGATCCTCCTCTCATCACTTTATGTACTGAGTTGCCTGTTTGCTTCATATGCAGCCAGAGAGGAACTAAAGAAGCAAATCAACAGAAACATTGGAAGGGACATTTAAAAATATTTTCTATATTTTTACATGATTCATAACCTTTAACAACATAATCATCAACAATGTTGATAATTTTCTCTTTCTTTAGGAACTTGTTTGTCAAATGAGATGGTAGTTATTTGCATACTGGATTTGTGTTTTTACTTCTTTTCATTCATATACTTTGGTTGTGCTTTGTAAAGAATGTAAGACTATTTGAAAAGAGTGAAAGAATTTCCTGTCTATTTTGAATATATAACTGTTTTAGTTAGCAAAGACAGTGCAACTCTGGCAAAAATGCCGTATCTTCAGTGACTTTAAGGAATACTTTTTTTTTTTACTGTTTTGGAGCCAGAAGAGCAAATCAGGATATTAGATCTAAGTAGATAGGCCTTTTCTTGGCATTTGATGCAAACCTTGTCTCTAAATTAATAAATTATATGTTAAAAATAACTTTTATTAAGGGATAAATAATAGATTATAGCACATTATCTTATAAATAAATATTTTTCCTAAGGAAATGTTTCAGTTTCAAGATGCCAGATACTGGTGATTTTAAAAACAAAACAACCTCTGGTTTCTGAGTAGAAAAGTCTTGTTAGGTGCTGTCGAGCCAAGAATGGCTCATAGCGACCCTAAAAACAGCAGATCTGAATCTTGGTTTATCCTTAGCTATCTTCACCATCTCTGATATACTTGAACCTATTGCTTCAGTCTGTGTTGATGAGGGTCTTCCTCTCTTTCACTGACTCTCCACCCTTCCAATCATAATATTCTTTTTCAGAGAATAGCCTCTCCTCGTAACATGTTCAAAGTATGAAAGATGAAGCTTTCCCATTTTATCTCTAAGAAACACTCTGGGTGCACCTTTTGCAATCATATTGAAGGCTGTAGTCTTTGGTCTTCTACAAAAAGCACTTCCGATCCTCCTTATCCTCAGCAAGCAAGCAAGGTTGTATCATCTGTATAGCACAGGTTGTTGATGAGTCTTCCTTCAATTGTGATGCCACATTCTTCTTCATAGTCTGGATTCACAAATTATTTGCCCAGCATACAGATTGAATAGGTATGAAGAAAACATACAGGACTGATGCAAACTCTTTCTGATTTTAAATCATAAAATGTTTCCTTATTCCATTCAGAAAGCAGCTTCTTGATTTTGGCATAGATGTTACATGATTATTCTAGAATTTCCATTCTTCTTAAAGAGAGAAGTAGTAAAATCACATGATCCAGGTTAGTGCAGAATTGGATGAAATTTATAATTTTCTGAATAACTATAATGTGTCATAGAAAATATTGTTCTTTTTAGATGCCATGAGACAATTACGACTAATCGTGATCCGATGAACAACAGAACCTTGCCCTATTCTGTGCCATTCATGATCTTTTCCATGTTTAAGCCCATTGTTACAATATCTATGTCAATACATCTTGTTGAAGATCTTCTCTTTTGCTCATCTTCTGTCTTTCCCAGCACGTTATCATGTCGATCTACTTGGTCAAAGGTCTTCCTCTCCATTGCAGAACCTCCACCCTTCCAAGCGTCATGTCCATCTCCAAGGAAAAGCCCCTCCTTAGCAACATGCCAAAAGGGTGTGTGCCTCCAAAGAACTTTCTGGTTGCACCTCTACAAGACATATTTATTTGTTCTTTTGGGAGTCCATGAGATTTCCAGCACTATTCTCCAACAGCTCAGCTCATCAACTCTTCTGTCATCCTTATTCATTGTTAAGCTCTCAGATGTATAGCCAGTGATCAGAAAGAACATTGTCTGAATCAGACACACAAATTGATATCATTGCTTATCAATAATTTGGAGAGGTTTTTAACTGAAGACTTTCCCAATGCAATATGTCTCCTTATTTCTTGACTACTTTTACCAAGGATGTTTATCATAGATCCAACAAAGAGGAAGTTGACAGTTTCAATGTCTTCTCCATCCATCATTATACTGACTTTAGGTCCAAAGGTAATTATCTGTCCTTTCCTGACATTGCAATGCAATCCATATTAAAGGTTTGGTCCCCTTGTTCTGTTTGCACAGAAGACTCTTGGAAGACTTGGAATAGGATAGAACTAATATAATTAAGTTTGGGTGTGATAGCAACACCCTTACAAATGAGGCCTAAGGTTATAATGTAAAAGATGGAAATAAAACTGAAAAGAATTATCACTCTGATTCTGTGGGTGAAACAGAAGGTATTTGGGATGGACAATGGGGAGGGCGCTTCTGAAGTTCTAACCTATGAGGAGGTTCAGTAGTGAGGCAATCATGGAGAGATGGAAGTTGGATGTGGAGCTCGTTTCTCTAAATTAACATGTAATTTCTGATTTAGACCATGAGATATTGATAAATTTCTTTGTTTACATTTTCAAGAGGGTCAGGAAAGTGAGAGCTGGTTTTGCTTCTTGGGGTTTAAAAAAATTATTTTATTTTTGATGAACATTTGCAGAGATTTTGGATTTCCATTCATTCATTGTTGCACTTTTCTCCCTGCCCATCCCTCCCCACCAGTTCTCTCCTCTCTTTGAAAACTAAAAGAAAAATTCTTTCATTGGTATACAATCTCCCCACCACCACCACCGTACACAACACTATGCAACCTTAATTCTGGACTCTTGTGATAACCATAATACACTATCATATATCACTTTTAAATCGTTCTCTCCCTCATCTGTTTCAATGCAGTATACATAATTTATCTAGTCTTTCTCAGTCTTACTGCAACCCTGATGTCAGTCCCATTCTACAACAGTGGCACCACACAGTATTTGTCTTTTTTGTGACTGAGATATTTTACTCAGCATAATACCTTCCAGGGTCACCTGTTTTGAATGATATTGCAAGAGTTCCTTGTTTTTCAGTGCAGCGTAGTACTCCATTGTGGGAATATACCACAGCTTCTCTATCCATTCGTTTGTTGATGGGCACTTGGGTTGTTTCCATTTCCTTTCTATTGTGAACAAAGCTGCGATAAACATAGGTGTGCATATATCTGCTTGGATGTGAGTTATGGTCTCTGGGGTATATTCCCAGTAGTGGAATTGCTGGGTCAAATGGTATCTCGATTTGAAACTTTTGAGAAAGTGCCACCTGGCTTTTGAAATAAAAGGGGAAAATTCGAAATGAAGATTTGAGAGAATTAGCTTAGCATTTGTTAACAAAAAAAATACATCTGGTACATGTGTGATGTAAAAGAAAACAAATAAATAATGGATTATTCTGTTATGTTTACCATCAAGTCTGTGTTTACTCACAGTGACCATATATGACTGACTAGGTTTACTCCATGGGAGAATAAGAGACTCCTCAATGGAAGCTCTGGTTGTCTAGTAGTAAGAGAATGCCCTACAATCTCAAATCCATCAGCTGTTCTACAAGAGAAGGATATGAGTTACTGCCATTTGACTGACTTCCTCTGAAAACTCACTGTAGTGTCAGCTGTGAGTCAGTGCCAGTTCAAAGGTACACAACAACCGCAGACTTGACCCATAGGTTTTGGTAGGTTGTGCTCTTTAAGGGATTACCAGCTAAAAAAGTAACTGGTAAATCTAACCAACCAATCTTTTGGTTATCTGAGAATAAAAAGGGAAGAACTCACTCAGCATTCTTCAAGCTGAAACAAATAAAGAAACTCAAGCCTCAAATTGCAATACTGAGAGATCCTATGGGCAAAATCTTGCAGGAAGACCAGGAAACATCCAAGAATGATATTAATTTCATAAAAAGAAGATGAAAAATAATACACAGAATCACTGTAGCAGAAAGAATTCATTTATACTGGAAGATTTCAGAAGTACTCTATAAATAAGTACTACATGAACAATGTTCATACAAGATGAAGGTCAGCTTTACTGAAGGCACTGGCAAAAATAAGGCTTCATGAATCAGTAGAATATCAATAGACATATTTCAACAGACACAGCCCTGGATGTGCTCATCAGTTTATACCAGAAATTTGGAGCACAGTTGTGTGGGGAACAGACTGGAAGAGATCCACATAGACTATCTCTAAAAAGGCAATCAACCAGAATGTGGAAATTATTGAACATTATCATTAATATTAATGTGCAAGCAAACTACTCCTGAAGATAATTTTAAAAAATGGCAAATAAAAGGAACTGCCAGAAATTAACACTGGCTTTGGAAGAGGCCATGGCAGCAGGAATGTCATTGCTAATGTCAGATGGATCCTGGCTTAAAGAAGAGAATATCAGAAGAACGTCTATTTGTGATTTATTGACTAAGCAAATGCATACTTTGTGTATCATAACAAACTATGATTAACTGTGTGAAGAGTGAGAATCCTAAAACACTTAATTTTGATCCTGAGAAATCTATACCTAGATCAAGATGCTGTTGTTTGAATGGAGTAGTTTAGTGCATAGTTTAAAATAAGGAAAATTAAGTATCAGGGATGTATCCGTTCTCCGTACCTATTCAGTCTGCACACTGAACACATAATTTGCAAAGCTTGACTATGAAGAGGAATGTTGCATCAAGATTGGAGGAAGACTCATCAGTGGCCAATGGTTGGAAAGATGGAGGGTCATTGAAGGATAGGAAGTGTTGACACAAACTGGGTTGACACAGTTACTTCAGCATTCGGCTCTAGAGTGTCAGAGATAATATTGATACAGAATAGGACAGGGTTCAGGTTTGTTATCCACAGGGTCACTATGAGTTTTACTGGGTAATACCTAACAGTTACAACAAATTGGTGGTTAGGAAGCTCTGTTTTGCAGATAACATGACCTTGCTTGCTGAAAGTGAGGATATAAAATGCTTGTTGCAAAAGATCAAGGAAGGTCTACAGCCTTCAGTATGGATAGTATCTCAACATCAAGAACACAAAGTCCTCACCACAGGACCAATAGCCAATATTATGGTAGATGGAGTAATGATTGAAGCTGCAAATGATTTAATCTTATTTGGATCAACAATCAACACCCTTGGTATCACAATAGGAAATCAGGAGATGTTTTGCATTGGGCAAGTCCAATTTCAGGCACCTCTCCAAAATATTGAAGAGCAATGATGTCAGTTTGAACACTAAGGTACACCTGATTCAGGCCATGGTCTTCTAAATCATCTGCTACACATTTGAGAGCTGGACAGTCAATGAGGATGACAGATATGAATAATTGATGCTTTTGAGTTGTGGGTCTGGAAAAGAAGAGTACTGAATATCCTATGGACTGCAAAGAGAATAAATACATATGTCTTGGGAAAAATGCAGCAAGAAAGCTCCTTGGAGTCATACTTTGGACATAATAACTAATTGAGGTTATTCCTTGGTAAGGGACAACATCCTAGGAAATATGGAGAGCCAGTGAAGGAGGAGAAGGCCCCCAACAAGATTGATTGACATGATACTTGAGCATTGGACTCTAGCATGTCAGAGATGATGAAGATGGTACAGGATATATATAGCAGGTTTCAGGTTGGTTATTCACAGAGTCACCATGAGTTGTACTGGACAATACCTAACAACTACAACAAATAGGTAGTTAGGAAGCTCTGATGGCCTAGTGGTAAGAAGCTAAGCTACCATCTCAAAAGTATATGTTTCAAATCCACCAGCTGCTCCACGAGAAGATGGGCAATCTCCTTTCATGTCATTTACTGCCTCTGAAAACCTGCTGGACAGTCAGCTACGAATTGGTTCTAACTCAACAGCACATTACACCAACATTAGGCACTTAAGACCATTAACTAGTTTTCTTAAGAGAGCTTATATTTTCTCTGGGAGGATTATGCATAAGAGATAACCATTTTTTGGATACAAGGGCACTTCTTCACATATTTAACAGGCAGATAAACTTGAGCAAGAGACAGATCTGAAATGATGGAAAGAAATCCTCATGGCTTTGGTCTCACCTGTAAAGCAGAGATAAAAAAGGTAAAAATAACCTTTCCTCTATGCATGGAATGATATCATCTCTATAAGTCACTTATGGCTATACTTTCACAAGCTATGAACTAAAAAAAAAATTGATTTCTCATCTCCACCCACTTCTCACTTCAATTCTAGGTAATATTTCTCAATGACTTCCATGTAGATGGTTGGTCAACAGAAATTAGGACGAATGAGAACTGGGCCAAGGCAATTAGCTGCTGTTTATATTTCTTTCACCTGGGAAAGCCTGGACCAGGCATGGGAAAGTGGCTGTCTTCCTGCATGGGAAACCCTGAAGAAGTATAAGCCCTCAGTACTTTGCAGTGGCAACCTATGCTATAGCCGTGAGAGAAGGACAGTTTTCTTTCAAGACAAGGCAGGGAACCTAAAGCAGAAGCTGCAATTCCTGTGTGCAAATGTGCTCCAGATAGCAGTTTCCAGAAACATTATTTTATGCTATATTCCTTAGCAGTGACCCTCACATTGCCTTATTATCATTGATAGACATGATTAAATAACTTAGTATCTATAAAGCACTCAGAATAGTGACTGACATGGTGATGGCCCAGTGTAACTATTTCAAATAAAATGCTTGACCGTGACTTCCTCCTGCTCTATGGTTTAAAAAGCCACAGATAAGAATAGCAGGACTCCATTTTCTCTCATACAAAAAAAAAAAAGCTAGAAACTTCTCTATCTCAGCTGCCAGTTATGAGTCTTCACTCTGAGAAATTCTTCTCTTCTCTCCCTCAGTCCATGGTGAATCCAGCCCGGGTGTCAAATATAACTTTTCTATGTTTAAGAAATACACATCTTGTTAATCATAATAACTATAGCTCATTCATATGTTATTCTTGAATTAATAAATTCCTTTATGTTATTTATGAGTGTTTTAGGCATTTTACAAGTAAAACCTTGGAGGACACGGTAGCTCACTGCTCTTTGTCAGGGCTCAGAATTATCCTTGCATGCTTTGGTGCCAAAAGCACTAAAGCCAGGATCCAGAAGAGACAGACTTTGTTGCTCCCTACAGTTTTCTTTCTTATTTCTTCCCATTTACTGGACTCTTTAATAGTATCTTAATTTTAACTTGGTCTTTAAAAGAAAACAAAAAGAGACCAAGTCTTGTCACATTTTTTTCCCAGGTAAAGAAGTTAAAAAAGAATCTTAGTCCAAGAATCCTAATATAAAAAAGTGCTTGCGAATGTAGGGAATGATTAATATCCTTTTCCACCCCCTACCCCATCCAACTGAGGGATGGTTAAATATAATCGTGCAGTTTCACCTGTCCAGGGTTTCTGAAGAATGGATGGAGTCATTGACCTCTCCAGGTATCTTTCTGCCCCTGTATTCAGTAATTTGAATGCATAATTTATATGCATTTATTCAGAAAGATGTGCACCCAGACTCCTTTCCACCAAATGCAGACTCCCACTCTCAAACAGTGGAGAGAGAAACCTGCTAACTGACATTTGCGATTTCAGGATTGCAGAGTGGGGGAGAGAGAGCCGTCAATCATCTCTGCCAACATCACTCTCAAGGGAAGTCTCAACAAGGCTAGCTTGCTCCAATTAAAAGAAGCAATTATGAGTAATGGAAAGTAAACAAAGCTAAGAAAATTGATATTGCAGATTATAGTGGAAACTCAATGAAAAGCTGTAGTCCTTAAGTGTCACCTTTGCTTCCAAAGCTATTAATCTACTTTGATTTTCTTGAAAAATTTCATATGAAATAATCAGGAAGAAATCATTACACTTTATTTCATAATGAAGAAAAAAATTCACAGTACTGGAAAAATTAAAAAGCCTTTTACAGAGCTTTAATTAGGTCAAACTCCTACATGGCCTTTGGGTTTGGAAAAAAAGATATAAAGTATTATACTGTGACCCATTTTAGCTCCTTGATTATAGAAAATATTGCAAAACAGTCTAGCAGACCTATATTTTCTGCAAGTTTGAATCCATAACATTGGAAATCTGCTTTTGTTTTACAATACAGTCCTATTATTGAAAAATTCAGACAGATAAGTTGCATTTTATTTTCTTCTTCTATGTGTAATAGGAAAATGGAAATGGAAACCGTGATTTATCATCTCTTATCTCGAAAAGCGTAATGATGGTGTATTTTTCCTAATGCCAACATACTCTACCAAGTTAACTCACCTTAGTTTACTTGTACAAGTATGCAGTGGACAAGTATCTGCAGACATTAATATTTTTATCATATCTCTATGTAAACTAATATGCCTGATTCAGAGTTCTGGGAAGAATGTAAAATTTTTTTTCCAAAATCTTGTACCTGCTCTGAATACTTCTGTCTTTCCATCAGGCAAGGATAATTTATATTAGAAAGCAAAATATGTAAATTCATATTACATGCCAGTGCTAACAAGAATTGTCTCTGATAGAAGCCACAGAATCAAGGGGAATATCTCTTTGGACACCTGGGAAATGATGGTGAACCTGAAAAATAAACAGGTTCTTTAGTTCTAGAAAACTGGGTCCGAAGAATGTGATTCTGTTGCTTTCTCTGGTAGCTAAGGAAACTAGTATATGTGATCATGATAGGTATAACATATACAGAGGGAAAATATCCAACTCATCTCTCAAAGGTGTTTAGGGCAGACTGTCAACTGAAATGAAAGAAGATTGAGAATTTCTGCACAGACGTGTGCAAAGGGTCTTCAAAGGCATTAAATTGAAAGCTGAGGCCAAATTTTGTTTTACCTGATACATGAAACTTACTGGAAGATGCTATCTTGACAAAGTAAAGCAAAATGATCCCAATCTAGTAAGCTACCATATCCTTGAAATGATGAATCATCAAAGCTCACTGATGCCAATGCAGCATCAAGAGTCAGCGAATATATGACTGCTCATACATTGATGTGACCCATTCTTCTCAATGGAACTAGCCCCTTAACCTGTCATGGACATCACATCAGGCATCCAGAAGTCAACTCGATTTCATTAGCATGACTTACTGCTAGCAAGTGACATGGTCTTGGAGCAGATCCAGGCTTTTGGGCATGAGGATGTGTCAAATATTCTGAACTGGATTTAGGGGATGGGAGAAATATCTCCTCTAGTACACTGTGAAGACTGTTATGAGAGACAGATGGGAAAACTTCACATTCTGTATGTTGTTCGGCAAAATTAGGTTTTTAGAATCTCTCTAGAACCACAGATTCATGTTTAACAACCCACTGAGTTGTACCAACAGTGTGGTGTCATGCCCATTTTCTAAATGAAAAGGTTGAGGCAGTTTTTAGATATGAAGCAGAAACATATTTAGAATGCAAACCAAATGCCAATAGCGCCTGTAACCATAAACCTGAACATAATCTATATTTTGTAGATTTTTTGTGAATGCTTGAAGTGTCATACAGCAAAAACTTAGGTTAGTCATCAAAATATTTTTTTTTAGTCCAGGCAGCTCCACTTGTTTGTTTTAAAATTTTATTTATTTATTTATTTTCTGCAGATCACTTGTGATGAGTTTGTGTAAAACACCTACACTTCATTTCTTATGGAGCCAATCTGCATATTTGTCAGTTTTTCCCATTTCAAAGAAAATACCAGAATTAATTTTCTTCTGTATCCAAAATATTCCTTCCCCCCAACATTGTCTTTTTCTGTCCTGATGTGGGACTGCCATCTGGTGGAACAGACAGGGCACTTCTGCTGTGGACTTAACCAAAACTGTGATCATGGTTTCTCAGTTAGGTTTCCAAAGGCTCGTTAGAGCAAATGGGAATCCTGTTTCTGGTTTCAAATGGAGATGAGCCTGTTGGGAAGAAGAGAAACAATGATAATGATAATGATTATAACAGCTGACATTCACTAAGAGCTGCAGTAATCATGGTGAGTGATAAATTGGCAAGAAGAGACTACAGACGAGAGTATCAGTACCCATTGGAGTTGAATTGGTTCAGACTCATGATGACCCCATATGTGTCTGAGTAGAACTGTGCTCCACAGGATTTTCAATGGCTGTAATCTTTCAGAAGTAAAGCTCTATACCTGTATGCCAAGGCACCACACTGTGTGGATGTGAATTTCCAACATTTTCGTTATGAACTCAATGCTTAAAAATGTGTGGCACTTAGGGATGCTTTAGTTTTATTAGTCCAAGATTAAACATATGTGCATGTTCCTAAGTATGCTTGTATATATACAGAAAGAGATATGTGTCAGTATCCACCAGTGGATGGAAAGCAGGGTCATGGTTCCATTCTTTCTGAATATAGCTGCCTCTGTTTAGGAGGAAGAACTTTCTCTTGTACCACTTTGTCAAATGGTGCCATAGTCTGTATGGGGCTGTGCTGCCAACCAAAAGGCCAAGCCTCTTTGATGGTTCAAGTTCACCAGAGACTCCACAGAAGAAGAATGAACAGTCTCCTTCCTTGTTATTTACAGTGTTCGAAATCCAATGGAGGTTCAACTGTGAGTTGGTTCCAACACCATATCAATGTTTCAATCACATACAGCTTCCCCTCCCCAGTATCTGAAAAGTTAACTATCCTGATAAAATCTTTGTGAATCCAAATGGCCTGAAACAAATAGCAATTTCCATTTACTTGTTGCTGCTGTTGTTGTTTGATGCCATCGAATAGACTACCACTCAGTATACCCTTATGAACAGTCGACCTGCCTTATCATGTACCATCTTCATCATATCTGGCACATTAGAGCCTATTGCTAAAGTAACCATGTTAGTTCATCTTATTTGAGGTCTACCTCTCCCTCACTGACTCTTCATATTTCCAAGTATTGTGTCCACTTCCAAGGAATAGCCTCACTTAGCAACATGTACAAAGTAGGAGAGAGAAAGAGAGAAAGCTTCACCCTCTTTGCCTCCAAGGAGCACTTTGGATACACATTTTCCAAGACATATCTGTTCTTTTTGCAGCCCATGGGATATTCAGTAATCTTCAGCACCACCACTCAAAGGCATCAATTCTTCATCTGTCATATTTACTCATTTTTCAGTTCTTTGATGCATAGCAGGTGATTGAGAAGAGCATGGTCTAAGTAAGGCATACCCTTGTCTTCAAACTTATGTCATTGCTCTTCAGCATTTTGGAGAAGTCTTTGACAGACCATGTGCCTAGTGCAATATGTTTCCTGATTTCCTGACTGTTGGTACCAAGAATGTTGATTTTTTTTTTATTCAAGCAAGATGAAATCATTAATAGCTTCAATCTTTTCTCCATCTATCATAATGTTGGGTTTTGGTCATGTAGCAAGGACCTCTGTTTTCTTGATGTTAAGATGCAATCCATACTGAAGGCTGCAGTCTTTGATCCTCTGCAGTAAGCATTTCATATCCTCACTTTCAGTCATGTCATGTCATCTGAATAATGAAGGTTGTCAGTGAGTATTTCTCTGACCTTGATGTCACATTTCTCTTCATAGAGTCCAGCTTCACACATTATTTGCTCAGCATGCAAAATGAATAGGTATAGAGAAAGGATACATCCCTGATGTATACCCTTACTGATTTAAATAATGCAGTGTTCCCTGCTCCATTTGGACAACAGCTTTTTGTTCTACGTATAGATTTCATGAACACAATTATGTGTGCTAGGAATCTCATTCTTCTCACTGTTATCTGTATTTGTTATGTCCCACACAGTCAAAAGCATTGCATTTGCATAGTCAATAAATCACAGATAGACATACTTCTGGTGTTCTCTTCTTTCAGCCAAGATCTACCTGACATCCCTGCTTCTGTGGTCTCTTCTAAACCCAGTGTGAATTTGTGGCAGTTTCCTGTCAATGTACTATTCTAGCCATTTCTGAATGATCTTGAGCAGTATTTAGCTTGCATGTGGTATTAATGACATTGTGTGATAATTTCCACTTTCCATTGGATCACCTTTCTTGGGAATGGGGACAAATATGAATCTTTTCCAGTCAGTCAACCAGATAGCTGTCCTCCAAATTTTTTGGCATAAACTTGTAAGCATATCCAGTGCTGCATCTGTTATTTGAAACATATTTCTTGGTATTGCATCAATTCGTGGGCCCTTATTTATTGCCAAGGCCTTGAGAACATCTGGTGCATCAACCTTTATTCTCGTTGGCTCATGTTCATACTATACTTTCTGAAGTTTTTCAGTGCCAATTATTGTTGGTACAATAGTATTCAATGTATTCTTTTCATTTTTTTTATTGCTTCCTGGCTCATTCAACGTTTTCCATAGTATCCCTCAGCAACGCAACTAAAGTTTTGAATGTGTTTTTCAGTTCTTCCAGCTTGAGAAATGCCAAGAGGGTTCTTCCCTTTTTATTCTTTGACTCCAGGTCTTTGCACACTTAATTATAATATTTTTCTTTGTCTTCACTAGCTTTGAAATATGTTCTGTTCTTACTTCAGCATCTTGTCCTTGCATTTTGGCTTCTCAGTGCTCTAATGCAATTTTTTTTTTTTTGCAATTTTTATAGTTTCTTTGGATATTGGTTTTTATTTCTCCTCCTTCGTTGTAATGGCCTTTTGCTCTTTTCTTGGGTGCCCTCACATACTTCCTCTGGCCTTCAATATTGGTGTGCAATGCCTCAAAACTTCTCTTGAGATTATTCTTAAATTCACCTTGGATAAATACAAGATCATTGTCTGGTTGCTGTGGACTAATTTTAATTTTCCTCCGCTTTAGTTTCAACTTGCACATGAGTAATTTATGGTCTGTTTCACAGTCAGCAACTGGTATGGTTTTGACTGCTGATGTATTTGAGTGTTTCCATTTCCAAAATTTAACCTCCCAAATCATACCAAGTAATTTATGAACAGACACAGTTCAAAGCTAAGTCTGCTTGATCCAAAGATGCTGAGTGTGACTCCTAGGAAGGTGTTTGTGACATGAGACTTGCTGCTCAGGATTATTGCTGCTCAGGATTATTGCTGCCTCTTTAAGCAGCTCACAGCAAAGCAAATACTGAATGATAGTTTTGCTTCCTGCCTTTGTGTGTTATGTGAAAATACTTTTTTTAGATGTGCTTCAGTTGATGAAATCAGGTAGAGTGAACTTTTGTAGAGTGGATATTTCCTGTTGCTGTATTTCAACATAAAGTACTATTATTTTTACTCTGAGTCACAGAAAGGCTGAAAATTTTTTTCATTACACAGCATATATTTATACCTTTGACTTGGAGCTGAACCTTCAGAGGATTTTCAGGGCCTTTAATTCACATGGACAGATATCATCTCTCTTTCTACTATGAAGCAGCTTTGGAACACCTGGTGGATTCAAACCACCTGCATTTGAGTTGGCAGTGCAACTTCTTACCCACTAGGCCAGCAGAAGGATTCAGGCACTATAATAAATAGTTGTTGTAGTTCCCAGATTTGTATTGAAATCCCTGGGATATTTTCCAGTGTTTCCCTAAATAGCTTCATGATTAATAAAGACATTCTGCTATTGGTCCATATATTTTCTTTTCTGTTAAGGCCTCACTCAGGCCACACACGTAGACAAAAGAAGTAAGTATTACAGGAAAATAATACAAAATTTTTGTTTGACTCATAGATATATGCTCCGTCATTTTAAAAACTGATGTGGAGAATTTGATAACTAGTTGTCCTTGAATGCTTAATAGTATGACTAAACCTTGATGCAGAGGAGTATAAATAATTTGAAACCCACAGCCAAATGAAAGATGGATCACAAAAGAGATAGAACATCTCCCAAACAGTTGGAAACTCAAGAGGGTAATGAAAACACATCCAGAGCATAGTATTTTAACAATACAGGATTGCACAGAAATGAAAAGAATGTATATGTATCAACTCTATTTATAATTGAAGGTTGTTGCTGTTGTGAAGTGCCATCAAGTTGATGATGACTGATAACAACTATATGAACAGCCTCTCTGAACCTTGCCCTATCCTGAGCCAACCTTGCCATCATCTCTGATATAACTAACCACATTGCACAGACACGGTTCCAATCCATCATATCCAGGTTCATCCATTCATGAGCTGATCGTGTAGACAGTCCTTTTAAGACATCCAAAATCTTCTCTTCATCTTCTTAATTAAGTCTGTCAGAGTCTCAAACTCAGGGAAGTGCAAATGGTCAAAATCTTGCCTGTTAGTAAAAAATGCTGTTGGATTGGATACACATAGTGTGCCTCTGAAGACAGACCTGGCTATCTGCATCTAAATGGTCTTGAAAATAGTTGGAGTAGTTCTACTTTGCATGCATGTGGTCTTCATGTATCATCATTTAACCTATAGTAACAATAAAAACAACTCTTATCCCCTTGATTCACTAAGTGTAATTTGTTGTTGGGGGGATAGGAATTTGTTTAAAATTCTTCAGATAACTTTGTTGTTAATCAGTGGCATGGAGTAGCATACGACTCAGTGACCCTTTGAACAATAAATCTGAACCCTGGCCTATGTTGTGCCATTATTATCATCCCTGACTCATTTATGTCCAATGCCATAGACACTCACCTATCTATCTTGTTAAGGGTTTTCCTCTCCTTTGCAAATCTTCTACCTTTCCAAGTATGATGTCCCTTTTTAAGGAATAGCCTCTCCTAAACACACATCCAAAATGTGTGCGATAAAGCTTCACCATTCTTGCCTCAAGGAGCACTCTGGTTACGTTTCTCCAAGACATATCTGCTTGTTCTTTGGCAGCCCGTGAGCTATTTAATACTCTTCTCCAAAACGACAAATCAAATCCATCAGTTCTTCTCCTGTCATCCTTATTCATTGTCTGCCTCTCAGATGCATAGAAGGTGATTGGAAAGATTGTGACTTGTATCAGGTGCACCTTAGTCTTTAACTGGCCTCATTCCTTATTAGGGCTTGGGAAAGATCCCTGCAGGGATTTTCCAAATGCTTTACATCTTTCACTCTGATCTTACAGTCACAAAAATTAGCAAAAAATAGTGCTTTCATGAGAGTACTTTAATCTTTTCCTAGCTACTACTTTTTATTATTGTATCTTAAGATAACCATAGTTACACTTTACCATCATTATTTGATATTACTATACTACTACTAGGGAGCTCTGGTGGTATAGTTTATAACAAGTTGTATAGCTATCTCAAAGATGGTGACTCTTGGACAGTTAAAATCCACCGGAAGATCCAAAGGGGAAAGATGGGAAGTCTCCTCCTGTGCAATTTACAGGCTCCAAAACTTGCCGGAGCTTTAGTTATGAATTGATTTCATCTTGATAGCAATGAGTTGAGTTGTTGAGTTTATATTACTATTAACTAAATTGCAGACATTGCTTGGATTTCTTGATAATTACACATTGAATTATACCCACTTACATACATGCACATCCACATGTTAAAAATCCTAATCTCTCTTCCCGTAGTTAGGAGCCTTGATAGTTCAGTTGTTAAGTGCTTGGCTGATAAGCAAAAGACTGATGATTTAAATGTATCAGTTGCTCCAAAAGAGAAAAATGTAGCTCTTTGTTTCTGCCAATATTATAGCCTTGGCAACCCTAGGTGGAAGCTCTACTCTGTGATGAGATAGGATGCCTTAAATAAATTTTTTCTGAGATATAAAAGAGTTTTAACAAGCAAGAAAGATACCAGATCAAATGTATATTACACAGAAGCAGAAGCATTTTAAAGAGGTAAGGGCAATCAATCAGGGAATACATTCCCCTAGAAATAGTATCATAGAGTTGGACTTACAGCATCCTACATTATGATACAGATACGTTAATACGTAATATGATAATGATACGTTAAAGTCACACATGTGGGATTTATTTGTGATAGCAGTACTATATAACTAAGACAATGATAGTACAGATTTTTCTAAAAATATCTAATTTCTAAAATTTAATTTAAAACTAACATTTTAACTTTAATACGAATTAATATTATGGTAAGAAACTGCACTGAAATACCAAAGGCATGTGGTTCAAATCCACCAACTGCTCTGTGGGGAAAGGATGGACAATCTACTTCTGTGTGATTTATTGTCTCTGAAAACCCTCTGGAGGGTCAGCTGTGGGTCATTTCCAACTCGATGGTACACGACAACAACAATGTCCAGATGGGTGCTTTGTTCTAATTAATTCCGACTTTTTAAAGTTCAAAAATATGTAAAAATCTAATTTCTTAAGTAAATCCTTGCTATCATCTTTTATGCTTTGGTTTTGTTTCATTTGCATTCTTCTTAAATATTTGAGAAAATCAACTTGCCATTGCTTGAATTCTAGTGGAATTTAATATGAATGCTGATCTGCAAAATTATCACTTGAAGCAAAGTCCAAGACAGTGCTCATTCAATGTCTCATTGCCTTCAGTGAAATAATAGTTTTTATTGTTTCTATCAATGTTTCCTGGTGTGCAGGCACATACAAAGCTTCATATGCCAAAGAGAGTGGTCATTACAACTTTGTGCTTCCCTTTGTTCTGCTGTGTAAGCAATAGGCCAGGTGGCTTCAGAAGATAATATCTTTTAGAACATTACAACTATAGAGCTAAGTACAGAAAATTAAGTTGAGTTGTTTAATGAAGATTTAAAACAATAAGAGCAAAACATTTTTATTTGTTTAACAGTTCATTGTTCTACAATTCTTTAGTGTACATCTTTCCAGTGCTATTACACAAGAACCCTGTTAAATAGACAGAGAAAATAGTCCTGCCTCCACTTAACCTTTGTGGGCCTGCCTCTGAGAACAGATTTAATGCCTTGAACAGTAACCACCAAAGACTAGATGAGTTTTGGGTTAACATCAAAGACATCATATATGGAGAAGGCCAAAGGTCATTAAAACACAAGAAAGAAAGGAAAGAACAAGCTGAATTTCAGAAGAGACTTTAGAACTTGATTCATAGAAGCAAAAGCAAGAAGATAAAATGATAAAATAAGAAACTGAGCAGATTATTTCAAAGGGTGGCTTGAGAAGACAAAGTAAAGCATTATAACAAATGTGCCACAACCTAGAATTAGAAAACCGAAAGGGAAGAACACACTCAACATTTCTCCAGTTAAAATAACTAAAGAAAAAATTATGCCTTGAAATATATTAAAGAAAAATTCCATGGATAAAATATTGAATGTCCTATTTTTGTTGTTATTGTTATTGTTTTGTTGCTCAATCAGAGCTAATTCATAACTCATCCTCCAATGGATTTTCAGAAGCTGTGAACTGCAGAGTAGGAAATTTCTCATCTTTCCATTACACAGCAACTGGTGGATTGGAACTGCATGCCTTTATATTGGTAGCTCAGCCTCTTACCTATTAGGCCACCAGACCACCTTGTTGAATAAGGTAAGAAAAAGGAAAAGAAGATGGAAGGATACACAGAATCACTTTACCACACACACAAAAAAACAAACAAACAAACAAACAAAAACCTCCCAAAACCATTTCAGGAAGTAGCATATAATCACGGTGTAGCGATAAAAAGAAGACATTTATACCACACTGAATAAATTGGCAAAGAAAAGAAGGCTTCAGGCATTGATGAAATACCAAATGAGGCATTTCAGCAAGCTGATGCAGATCCAGGAATGCTCATTTTTGTCTTCCAAGAAGTTTGGAAGATAGCTGCTTGGTTGATCAACTAGAAGAGATCCATATGTGTGCCTGTTTCAAAGGTAACTAAACAGAATATTGACATTACAGACCAATATAATTAATATCATATGCAAATAAAATATTACTGAAGATTATTTAAAAATAAAAAGAGCAGTACATCTATGCCAGGAATAAAAGCTAGACTCAGAACAAACTATGGAATGAAAGATTCATTAGTGATGTCATATGTATCTGCAGTGAGAACAAAGAATACCAGAATGATGTTTACTTTTTTTATTGACTATACAAAGTTATTTGACTGTGTGAATCATAATAAATTTTGGATGACATGTAGAAGAGTGGGCATTCCAGACCTTTTAATTTTCATATAGAACCTGTATGTGAACAAAGAAATAATGATTCAACTAGAACAAGGGAACACTGCATGATTTTAAATTAGGAAAGGTGTGTGTCAGAATAATGTCTCTTCACCATACCTCTTCTTTCTGTATTCCGAGCAAATCATCTGACAAACGGACCCATATGAAAAAGAATGTAACATTAATTAGGATTGGTGGAAGACTTATTAACACTCTAGATTATGTAGCTGACTCAACGTGGCTTTTTGAATGTGAAGAGGAATTGAAGGAATCACTGAAGATGAAAGACGACAGCCCGGTTCACACCTCAACTCAAGAGAACAGTCTTCCAACTGGGACAATGGGCAGTATTATGATAGATGGAAATATAATTGAAGTTGTCAATTACTCCATTATACTTGATTTCATAATCAAATACAGTGGAAGCTACAGTCAAGAAATCAACACATTGCACTGGGCAAAAATCGGCTGCCAAGGATCTCTTTAAAGTGCTAAAGATCATTTTAAAGGCTCAGATGTGCCTGATTCCCACCCATGGTGTTTCAGATACTTCATATGCGTTTAAAAGCTGGGCAGTGAATGAGGAAGGGTGTAATATCTGATACCTTTGAGCTGTGGTTTTGGTGAAGAATATTGAATGTATTATGAACTTCCAAAATAACAAATTAGTCTGTTTTGGAGGAAGTGCAACCAGGGTGCTCTTTAGAAGCAAAGATGGTGAGACGTTGTCTCAGATCCATTGGGCATGTTATCAGGAGGCAGTCCTTGTAAAAGTAGAGGATCCTAGAATAAAGAGAAGACCTTCCATTAGGTGGATTGTCACAAAGACTACAGTAGGTGGGATCAAGCACAACACAGGTTGTGAGGTTGGCACAGGACAGGGCAGGATTTCATTTGGTTATAAATAGGATAATGAGCAATAGTCAACTTGATGGTACCTAAAACCAAAAGACTATAAAGTTTATGTGCTTTCCTTTTCAATAAATAGTATCTCATTCATTGAAATAACCTTGGTTCAGCCAGAAAGGCATATTTATGCCAGATAGTGGTAGAAGAAATTGAATCTCAGTAATTAGAATTCAATAAAAGAGCAAAAATAATGACCAGAGAGAGGTAGGACAAGCCAAGTTCAACCACAAGAAGCTGTGTCATGTTGCCTAGGACTTCTTGAAAAAGGAAAGAGATTAAATGAATACGTCTCATAAGAGGAGGTGCCTTTGTAGCCTCTCATCTTGAATGGCATATGCAGCTGGAAGAGAGCATAGTTTCAGCCCTGCCAAATGCACAGCCCTGTCCAGATATCCCAAGCAGAAGCAGGAAAATGTCAAGTTTCTGAGAGCAAATATATCAAAATCTACTGTGCCAAGTTATACTCATTGTTAATAGATATACTACTTGGTATAGCATGTTTTTGAGCATGAAGGATATGGATAAAATGTGAATTTTATTTTCTGTGGAGAATTCTCAGACTCAAAAGGAGATAGTGTCATATAAATACCACTACTACTATGGTCATTACTGCTGCTAATATTTGCTACTTATTTTATTTATATGATAATGTTTCTGTATACTTCTTCCAAGGCCAGCAATCATAAATTATTTACATTTATTTTCTTATTTTTCCTTTTGAGTTAAGACTGTTATTATAATCATCTTCATTTTACAGAAGGTGAAACTGGGTTTGAAAGGTTGAAGAATATTGCCGACAGTTATATGGTAGATAGAAGAAGCTACTCCTTGGAAAAGGACACTATACTTGGAAAGGTAGAGGGACAGTGAAAGAGAGGAAGATGAGATTGACTAACATGGTGACTGGTGACTTCTGCAGTGGCCTCTAGTGTGACAGAGAGGAGAATAATGATGATAGCACAGGATAGGACAGAGTTCACATCTGTTGTTCATAGGTTTGCTATGAGTTGTAGTAGTCTCAATAGCACCTAACAACAATAATCATGATTCTGAGATAGAAAGTGTAACACGAGAATCTAAACACTTAGAATACCTTAGAAATTCTGATGGTGTAGTGTTTCCTGCTTAACCAAGACTTGGTTGTTTGAATCCACCAGCTGCTGCTCAGAAAGATGGGCAATTCCCTTCTGTAAACATTTACAACCATGGAGACCCAATAGAGGGTTGCTGTAAATCAGAAATGACTCAACAGCAAATGATTCAGTGGACACACACATGTACTACCCTACCTGAAATGTAATAAAGTGTTAAAGTTCCAGGGTTACTTCTGAGTCTAGGACATAATGTAGGCACCGAGAACAGAGTGGCAGATTTTGTTTCTGTTAGCAGGAAAGACTTCAGAGAAGGCAAACCGTGTTGAAATGTTAATGTAAATGAGTTTCTCTGGTTGAACAAGCAAGGAATGGGAGGTCAGGATCAAGTAGCTGTATCAGTGTTACACAACATTGATTAAAAGTTGAATAAGTTCAGCTCTCTACGGGGATTTTAAAACTCTTGGATTGCAGCATGCAAGGAAGGTGTTTGGTGAGAGAAAAGACTGAACAGATAGATTCCAAATCGTATACAGAACACAACCCACAAAAAGTTGGAAGCTATTGATACTGTGCTGTAATAGGGTAATATAATATGTAGTATGTTAGTTATAAATTAGCATATTAGTATTTTGTATTTTTTCAGTTGTATGGGGCTATATGCTGACCAATTGTGATGTAAAAATATCATTCTGGTGGCAGAATCAAGGGGTTTATGCCATTTTCATGAAGTTTGTGGTCCTTGTCCAAGGCAATGACAAAGGAATATCAGAAAGATGTCCTGAGTAAAGGAATTTGAATTGAAACCTTACACTGATTCAGCAGAAGTGGCACCAGCTCTAACCCACTTGTTAACCATTCTTTCTTTCAACTCCTCAATCATTGAAAATTGCTGTTTCTGAGAGTAGATTGATGCCCATTGAAAGAAAGCTTCAGATGTAAGTGGGGGACCTTTTATTAATGTTAGCTCAAGATTGTTGTTGTTTTTGTTATGTGCCATCGAGTTATTTGCGAGTCATAGTGACCCTATGTACAAGAGCCCTAAATGCCGTTCTATCCTGTGCCATTCTCGCTGTCTCAAACACATTCATTCCCACCACTCCACTCACAGAATCGATCCATCTCATAGAAGGTCTTCCTCTCCTGCACCGTCCCTCCACTCTGCCAAACATGATGTTCGTCTCCAAAGACCAGTCCCTCCTTGCAACATGCCTAACGTATGTCAGACAAAGCTTCAGAATCCTTGACTCCGGGGAACATTCTGGCTTCACCCTCTCCAGGACAAACCTGTTTGTTGTCCTAGCAGTCCATGGTATATTCAACACTCTTCTCCAGCACCACAACTCAAAGGCATCAATTCTCTTTCAATCATCCCTATTCACTGTCCAACTCTCCGATGCATAACACGTAATTGCAAAGACTATAGCCTGATCAGGGGCACCTTAGTCTCCAGCCTGACATCATTGCACTTTAGTACTCTTGAGAGGTTCCTCACAGCTGACTTTCCCAATGCAATTCGTCTCCTGATTTCCTGGCTGCTATTATCAGGAGTGTTGACTGTGGAGCCAAGTAAACTAAAACTTGTTAACTATTTCAATCTCTTCACCATCCATACTGATGCTCTAGCTCAAGATTAGAGCAATGATATTTTAAGAAATACAGAATATAATTTTTTACATCTTCATGAAAATTCCCATATTTTCACATCTGTTCATCAGGTAACCCAATGATTTTCATAGCATAATTATATTAGCCATTATTTGAAGATAGGGAAAGGGAGTAGGAGAAAGTGGACTGATTTTATATACCATCAGGTCGGACTTTTGTTTTTTTTTCTTATGTTTCTATTTGCTCACAAGTAATCATGATCTAAGAATCAGTTTCTCTCTCAGCATAATCAGCTTATTTACTTTATAATTTTATATATTTTATAATTATATTCAGGTTTTAAAAGCATACTGTGTTTTCCCTTTGTAGCCTCATACATCTATTACTTAACCTTAATAGATTTTCCAATGGATATTTTTTTCTTAGTCAATTGTCTAGATCTCAGAAATGTCACCTGTCAAGTACATACATTTCTTTGGTATGCAGAAAGCTATTTAATACTTTTAAAAGGGCTATTTAGTACTTTTTTAAGGGTTTTAATCTTAGCTTCACCTGGTTGCCACTGTGCTATAAGGATCTTAAAAGGTAGAAGAGCATTTTTTTGGTCTGTTTACTAGCAGATGAAGACTCCTTTTTCAGTTTTCTCTAATTTTGCTTTTTTGTAGGTACTCATTTGAGGTATATATCACCTGTATTATTATGAGTCAGAGTGTAGCAGCAAAGCAGAAACAAATCTTGATATTGAAGTAGTCCATTTCCTTTTCTTGTTTTCTTTTTTAACCGAGTTTAATAGTGTTTTTTCCATTATTGGAAAGTCACAATTCTATAGTTTACTGCCACGGTTAGTGATTAAAGCACTTTAGGTAAATGGAGAACAGTAGAATGACTGAGTTTAATTACATTTAATGATCATGTAAGGTGAGGCTGAAAGAACTTCTGATTTTTATAGGGCCTTATTATTTATTAGGGAGTTCTGGTGGTGTAGTCAGTTGGGAGTTACAACCCAAAGATGACGACACTTCTCTGGTAGTTTGAAAGCACCAGCAACTCCGTGGGAGAAAGATGAGCTGTCCCCTCCTTTGCTGTTTGCATCCTGAAAACCTGCCGGAGGATCAGCTGTGAGTGGTTCCAACTTGGCAGCGGTGTTTTTTTTAAATATTCAGAAACTCTGGTGATCTAATTCTTAATGCATCTAACTGCTAATCAAAAATTCAGTGATTCAAATCCAGTAATCACTGATTATGAACAGTCCTCTTTCTGTAAAGTTTTACAGTCTATGGAATGTGATGGAGAGGCATTGTGCATCAGAATTGACTCGACACCAATGGATTTGATTTGGACTATTATTTATTTAGTAAAAGAATTAATTTGAATAGTTATGGTGGAATTGGTAATTCTCAGTGACAGAAGAAAATAAACCATACATCAATAAATAGTAACATATATCTCATTTTTTTAGTGTCTTAGTAATATCTTCCACTGCCACATCAGATAGCTTTTATACAGAGAAAAGAATAAAGGTTGGAAATATCACGATTCTAATGGAACAGCAACAACAACATAGAGAGACCTCTGTTTGCCTAGTGGATAGAAAGTGATGCTATCAAGCTAAAAGTGCGTTATTTTAATCTGCGACTCTCAGACCTCATTTTAATTAGTTTTGGTCAAATGTTCTTCTAAGTGATATAGCACTGGTCTGTCCATTTTGTATACAGAGATAACTTGTGGTTGCTGTGATGCTAAACACTGTGACACTGATGTGTCAAATGTGATAATGGTTACCCATGGTGGACAGGGTTTGGTGGAGCGCTCTGAATAAAACAAGCTTGGAAGCAGGAGTGGCATCCACTTCCGAAAATAGGTTGCTTCTGGAAAGTCTATGAACATGGAGAAATGATGAAAGTTATACAAGTGTTCAGATCTTTCATTCATAAGGTCACTATGACTTACGACTTGACAGCATCTAACAACAACAACATTCCACTTTAGCTCAGACACACTTACATCACAAAGATAATCATGATCATACAGGCAAAGATGCGAATAAGTCTTCTTTAAATAAGTGCATATATGTATGTTTATACATATATTAAAATATTGTTATTGTTGTTGTTGTTGTATAACGTAGAGTCAGACCTGACCCATAGCTGACACTTTGGTGGGTTTTCAGAGGCTGTTAATTGCACAGGAAAAGATGGTCCATCCTTCTCCCATGGAGCAGCTGGTGGCCTCACATGGCATGCCTTTGAGATTACAGCAAGCTTCTTGCCACTAGACCACCAGAGCTCCCTATTAAGAAAATAAATGTATTATTACTTGTTGTCATAGATTGCAAGTTTTCAGTGCAGCCTAGTTCTCAGTGCTTTGGATGTAATAAAAATTAATTTGGTAGTTAAATAATGACTCCTCCTAGTCTGATAAGCCAATCGATCATAGAATGATTGAGGATGGGATGCAACATATTTAATCCATATATTTGATCAAACACAGCCTTAATGTTATTTAATAGACATGTTTCCTCAGTATAGTGCTTCATTTCCTTCTGAATTGCTAAGAGAATAGACAGTGGAAGAGACTGTTTCATTACAAATGTGCTAATTGTGTAGTTTCCTTGGGATGTGATCCACAACGCCTTTTGTCTTAGAAGATGTAAAGGGAGGGAGAAATGAGTGTAGAGAAGGTGACTTCAATACCATCCTGGAAAAAGAACCAGAGGCAGAGCATGTCATTTGGACCCAGGATCTATGCTTAGTTGAACCTCCTGAATCCAGGAAAAGATAGATGCCAGGACATATTCCACATGTCTGTGGAATACCCTGTCTACAGGGAGACAAGGACCTTCCTTCAGGACTGACAGAGAAAGCCCTGTTCTGCAGTTGAATTCAGATTCATGGACTCACTTCCGGTTAGAGAACAAGTTTTTGTTTGTTAATGCTGTTCATTTGTGGTACTTCTGGTATGCTGTTGTTTGCTTTCATGTTAGAACAAAACCATTACTAACCCAGCAGCAGGTTTTCAGAAGCAGTTAATTTCATGGGAGGAGATTTTCCATCCTTTTTCCATGAAGCATCTACTGGCTTCAAACCATATGCTTTTGGTATTACAGCACAGCTTCTAACAACAAGGTCACCAGACCTCCCTATTTTTAGTATAGCAACACTACATAATGAAGATATTTGTTATGCAATTTCTATGTAAATTTACTCTTTAGGAAAATGCACTTTCCTACTAGAAAATTATTAATGGTGAGTCACTATGGACACTACAGATTCTTGTGTCAGATATAAGTTTCCCTTCCAACTGTGCAGTTAGCTACCTGGCTGACTTTGAATAAGGAGACTATGCCTCATTTTCTATATATGTGAAAATCTGAAAGTATCATCTCAGTTTAAATTATTTTCTTGAAGATAAATTAAAATAAGCCACAAGAGATTTCGATGAGCAAGGTAAAGTTGGCATTCAAATTACCTACTTGAAATTACTTTTTTATATTAATAAGGTAAATTGGAAGTCAGTTCAATGTGACAGTATGGAAGGCTTTAGCCAAACTTGTAGGCAAATTAAAATTATGATTTAAAAATCATTAAAAGTTCAAAGAATGATAACATAATCCAATTTCTGAGAGATAAATGTAAGGTTGAATAAATGGTCAACCATTGAATAACAGTTGGTATAATTTGTACTTATCTAGATAAACAATTATCAAACCAGTATTTGACTACATAAATGTGAATAAGAGCTCTAGTGGCCTAGTTGTAAGAAGCTGTGCTGCAATATCCCAAAGGGGATTGCTATTCACAATTTAAATCCACCAGCTGCTTCCTATGAGAAGGCTGGTCAGTCTGTCTCTGAAAACTCCCTGGAGGGTCAACCAGGGTAAGATTCAATTTGATGGTACACAACAACAAATATGAATAATTATTTTTTCACTTTAATTAACTTTAAGCCTCAAAAGAGGCTTGTTAGTGCTGAGTATTAAGTGTTTACTGCCATCCACGGTTTAAACCCACTGACCATTCTTTGGGAACAGGATAGAGCAGTCAGTCTGTGTCAGAAAGAGTAACAGGCTTGGAAACCCTATGGGACAGTTCCTCTCTGTCCTATAGGATTGCTATGTATTGGAATCAGCTTGACAGGTTAGATTTGGGGTTTTGAGTTTTTGGTGGTGGTGTTGGTTCTGACTGATTTGGTTTCTTGACCCCTGAATCTCAACTAGAATATGTTGTATGTGTTAGGTACCTTTGAGTTGAGTATGACTCAGAGCAACCCTATGAACAAAGAATCTGAACCGTGTCCTTTTCTGTGCCATGAGTGAGACACTATATGACACACTCCAGCCCATTGCTGTAGTCACAGTGTCAGTGCAGCTGGTGGAGAGTCTTTCTATCCTTTGCTTTCCCTCTCTAGCAGCACACACAAAGTAGGTGAGATGAAACTTCACCACCCTTGCCTCCAAGGAGCACTCTAGCTGCACCTTTTCCAAGACATCTCTGTCTTTTTGGCAATCCATGGGCTAGTCAGCACTCTTCTCTAACACCAGACATTACAAAGATTATTTTAAGCAAGATGTTATAAAGATAAATATATTTGAGGTAATAGTTAACTCATAATTGCACTTTGTTGTCCCTGGTTCAGTGTCCTTCTTGTTACATCAGTAAACTAAGAGTTGGAGACAAGAGTGCCCAATTTTGTTCCTGTGCTGTGGGCCCCAACTATTATTGTTGCGTCAGGGTCTTTAGATTATACCTCCACTGTCTTGCTAAAATGATCCTTAATAGTGAGCGAGTCCTCCCATTTCTTTGTATATGATCGGCAACATGAAGGCTGCCCAGAATTATCATGTCTGAGCACTTTCATGTCTGTGCCCGTGCTTGATTATTTCCTGACCCTGGTGGCTTCATCTGCTGTGTGTTCAGCAGTTTCTGAAATTATCCAGGGGATCTCCTTTTGAAACCTCTTTAGGTAGAAATAGTGATTATTTAGAGGCAAGTTTGCAAAATCTCTCCTAATAGAAAGATACAAGGATAACTTGAGGAAGCTTATTTTTAATTAACAATACACAGTCCTCCCATGGACCCAGGTACCTACATTCCACCTTTGCAAGAGTCCAGAAAAATTACACTTTCAAATCTTGTTGCTTTCTGCTCTACTTTTTTTGCCTCCTTGTCATCGAATAAATTTGAGTGAATTGCAGATGTTCTCGACCAAGCTGCTAGTAGGGGAGGGGTGTGAAGGACAGCAAACAATCAATTCCTTGCCATCAAGTTGGAACCACCTCATAACCAGATCCTTCAGAATGCTCCAAGGCTGTATATAGTATGGAAGATTGTTCCTTTTTTCTCCTGCAGAACTGCTAGTTGACTTGAACCTCTTGTATTTGGGATGGCAGTGCAGTTTTTTAACCACTAGGCTACCAGAGTGCCTGAGTGAATAAAGGACCAGCATATAATTGGTTCTTAGGGGTCCATATGAACTAGGCCTATAACTCTGCTCCTGACGTGTCCCCGTTCATCCACTTTGTTCTTCTAGATTTAGAATCAGCCCTCACCCAAGTTCATGTATTGATCTTGAGATGCTACCAGAAAAGTGCATTCTGTATGGAATACTCTTCTACATTTTTGGAAGAACCACTGACATCCTAGAGAACAATATTTGCATTCAGTTATCTAAGCCAAAATCTGTGCTTACCTGATGGTGTTTAACACCTGTGTGACCTAAAACACTCTGCAAAGTTACCCTTGCTAAAATATGACTGTTCATATCCAGAAACCACATTTTTGGCCACTTCAGAATAGTTATGTTCTTTTTAATTCACTTATTTATCCTCACTTTTCATCATCATGCACTCAGAATGATTCCTGGTATTTTCTCCCCATTTTAATTATATACAGATAAGAAATTATTGGTTTCCCCAATCTATTTAACATCCTTAATAGACTTAAAACAAGACTTCATGAACATGCAATTATATAAGTTGAGGAAGGAATTGAAAGTAGGCATGTACAAGATCTTTTAAGTTGTTTGTGTATTTTGGAATTTCCATTCTGTCTTTATATGTTGATAGCTGGCTTTTGAGCGTTAAAATTTTCTGCTTATTACTGCATGTTCCATAGTTTACAGATGTCACAACACATATATTCAAAATTTTAGTAAGTAAAACCAGTGTATATGTTTGTATTATGTAAATGTTGTTATGTATCATTCAGTCAGAACCAATTCATACATCACCCTTAAGCAGTTTTTAAGAGGCAGTAAATTCATGGGAGAAGATTGTCCATCTTTTTCCTTCATTGTTTAAGTAGATATAAAGCTAAGTAGTATTGTTGATGTTAGCTGCCCGGAGTATACTACAACTCCTCATGTCCCTGTGAACAGCAGATAAGAGCCTTGCTCTATACCGTGCCATCTTCACCATTTCTGATATGGTTGAGCTTTTGTTACAGTCACTGTGTCAATCCAGCTTATTTTGAGTGGGGGTCTTTCTCTGACCTTTACCACCCCCAGCATGAAGTTTGTTCCAAGAATCTTCTGATTATCTTCTGGTAATATACCCAGAGCATATGAGATGAAGTTTTAACATCCTTGCCTCTAAGGAGCATATGCACTTCTTCCAAAACAGACATGTTTATTGTTTTGGCAGTTCATAGAAAATTCAGTATTCTTCTTCAACATCACAATTCAAAGGCATGAATTTACTTATATGTTGATATGTGCATATTATATATATATATATACACACACACACACACACATATATGTATATATTTTTCTGTAGTGATTTATTGCCTCTGCAAACTTGCAAGAGGGTCAGCTATGAATCAGTACTGAATCAGTGCTACACAACAACAGTGTATCTGTAGATTAGGTTTTTACCCGCTTGTGTAGTAAATTACTTTTTCATGTGTTGTTGTTATGTGCCATTGAGTTGCTTGCGACCTATGCACAACAGCTTTAAACCCAACTCTATCTTGAGCCAATTTCATTGTCTTCAAAACATCTACTCTCATCACCCCAGTGACTGAGTCAATCTATCTCATCATCCAGGGTCTTCCTCTCTCGTGTTATCCCTCTACCGTTTCAAGCCTGATGTCCCACTTCAAGGACTGTCCTATCCTGGCAACATGTCCAAAGTATGTTAGAGTTTCAAAATTCTTGCCTCAAAAAGCAGCCTGGTTTCACCTTCTCCAGAAAAGATATGTCTGTTCTCTTAGCAGTCTGTATATGTACTTGTCTTTGTTCTGAGGAAATTCATAATTTTATTTTCTGTATTTTAAATTTCATCACTTTCTTTATCATAAAGTTTTTACTCTTTTCATAAAAATCAGTACATTTTAGAGTCACATTTAGCTTTAAAGACAGCCAGCATATTTTTAATCTATAATTAGATACATTTAGTTTGTTATTTACTGCCCTATCTTTGACAAAGTGAGTTTCTCCACTGTCACAATCTCAAGATGCATGTAAAACTATCTCTCTAAAGCTCTAAGTGTTAAAAATTTCCTAAGCACTTTGGGACTTGTATATGAGAAGCAGTAATTCAACCCAATATGGTTTCTTACTTTCTACTGTATAACCAGATCAGCATTGGAGCTACTAGATGCTTATGCATATTAGAAAATTTTATATATCTTTTAATTTTGGAAGTGATTTCAGGTGATAGCTAGAGCTAATACGTAAATCAAAATAGGATCCCTTCTGAGAGAGCCACAATAGTTAACCTCACTGTTTGACAGCATAGATGTCTGCAATTTATACTAGCCTCTAAAAGGAGATCAATAAATACCAGAATCGTTAAAGCTACAGAAACCATTAGAAACACAATCCAATTCATTTTATTCTTCTGTAAAACAAGATGCAACCTGTGGAAGAAATGTATACCTTGTTACTAGCCAGAGCATACTGAGCTCATATCAGGTACCACTTTATATGCATATCTTATTTAAAATTCACAGTAACTGTATAAAGTTAAGTATTGTTATTATTCCCAAATTACATATAAGATGAGATGTAAAGGAATTGTGTAATTTACCCAAAATGTGGCCGTTAGCAAATCTGCAATCCAGTGGTCTATCTTAGGATCTTTATTCCCTTTGTAGTTCAGAAGGAAAATAAGAGCAACCATGTCTATTAAGAATAAAGGTTAGTTAGGGGCTTCATAAGGACTGGAATTTCTTCTCCACCATTAGCCCTCTCTGAAAGAGGATGGCTTAGGAAAAGGATCACAGAGGTTTTGACGTTCATTGAGTTAAATCTAGTTTGATTATGCTCTGAATATTACTGTTAACTCTGGTTAGAGAATGTAAAAATTTTATTACCATGCACTGGTAAATTTCCAAGATGGCAAGTTATTCTGTTTTCTTCCTGAACATATACATAGGTGAGCAAAAGTGTGTTGATTGACTTTCTGTGGATGGTCTATTGAAAATTTTATATAGATTGGCTAATATTTTTAAGCATAATCACTTTCCCCATCTTTGAGATTGTGTAAAATTCTCATTAAACTCTTAACACTAGAGGTGGAACCAAGTAATGGAACATTTAAGTATCACATTAATAAAAGTACATGAAAACAATGGGGTGGGGGAAACCCAGCCTAATACCCCAAACAAAACAAATGAGCAAACAACCAAATAAACCCCTGGCTAGTATGATGGAGACTGATGTAAGCATGCCATCTCTGGCCCTTAGTCACCTGTCAAACTGCAATTGAAATCATTTCTATGACTCAGTTCTAGCCAAATAATAGACAGGCCTATAAGGTGATTAGCAACTGCAAGGAAAAACACACTTCAATTTAGAACAGTCAATCATAGAAGATCAAAGGGATATTTTCCCAAGGATAAAGTTCAGAAGGCAAAAAAGTATAGGAAAATGAGTGGAAATGAGAAACTCAGGAAGGTAGTCAGGTCAGAGTACTGTTCTAATACGGTGATTGTAATAAATGTCATACAACATAGTATATGAATTGTTGAAAATAAAACCAATTTTCTCTAAACTTTCATTCTGATCACAAGACTTTTTTTTTTCAGGTGAATATCTGATAGAATTTAGAAACTCATGCGTCTTCAACTGTCAGGTGTGCCCAGTAATTTAAGCCAGTAAGTGGTCTTTCAGACGTATGTCATTGAAAATGCTTCATTTTAGCTGTCATTTTCAGTTTTGTAATTAATCCAAAACATTTCAAAAGAAGTAAGATAACCATAGAAAATTAAATTTGTCTTTGATAAATGTCAGGTAAATGGTATGATTCTAAAGGGAAAATGAATCTTAAAATTAAACAACATATATAATAAAAAATTTTCAATGCTTTCATAGTTAAAAAAGTCATTGCTAGATCCATCTTGAAGTACAATATTGTCAGTGACAGGATAATATCTATACACATACAAGGAAGTCCAGTGAATACCACTATCATTCAAATATATGCACCAACAACGAGAGCCAAAGAAGAGGAGATAGAAGATTTTTACCAACTTTTACA
>NW_006400008.1:1178675-1185106 GCF_000299155.1 Elephantulus edwardii
GCCAGGAAATGAAAAGACATTGGGAATGTCTGCTGTCAGAGACCTTTCGAAAGTACTGAAGAGCAACGATGTCAGTCTGGAGACCTAAGGTGTGCCTGGTACAGGCCATGATTTTTGCAATCACTTGCTATGCATCAAAGAGCTGAATAATGACTAGGGATAATAGGAGAGTTGATGCCTTTCAGCTGTGCTGTTGAAGAAGAGAATTGAGTTTACCATGGACTGCTAACAGAATGAACAAGTTTGTCCTTGTGAGGGACTCCTTGGAGGCAAGGATTCTGAAGTTTCATATGATATACTTTGAGCATGTTGCAAGGAGGGACCTATTCATATAGCAAAGTCAAATTCAATATCTAGGAAAACCATTTTGAACACTAAACTCTTTACACCACAAGGAGTAATTGATTAACATTTAAAAATACGGAGCTTGGTATGAAAAACACAGCAGTAATTACAAATTTCCTCTTAAAATAATAAGATTCAAATAGATAGTGCTAAAAATTGCAAATGTTGAGGTACTTTTAGCTAGCTGGAGGTCAAATCAATGTTTTCTCTCAAATCAAGATATCAGAATTTTTTCTCAGTTAAATTTTAATTTTTAAGCTTGAATATTTATGGAGTGCTGAAAGCTGAATTTTTAAGCCAGCCTTGAAAAAGGTTAAGCTAAGTAAGAAGAAAGCAAAGTATTCATGAATAAGTTTGAAGATTTTCATGAACATCTTTAATTAAAATGCAAAGGATCATGGATATGAATCTATATTCATTTGTTTTCTTTTCCAAAGAAGTCTAAAACTGCTGTTGTTGTTATTTTTGTTGCTGTGTGCCATAGAGGTGGAGTTGGAGCTGACCCATAGCTGACCCTCTGGGGGGGTTTCCAGAGACAGTAGCATGGGAGAAGATTACCCATTCTCCCGCAGAGCAGCTGGTGGCCTTGGACGACGTGCTTTTGGGATCACAGCACAGCTTCTTGGCACTAGGCCACCTTTTGACCTGTGCAAGGGTTAGACTTGCTTTCAGACTTCATTCTTAGTGTTAATGGTTTTATATAAATTTGAACAAACAATACTCAAACTTTCAAATTCCATCTTCCTGACTGTTCTATTTTCATTACAGTATCATTGATAATCTTTGTTTAACAGCCACAGGCAGGAAAAACAAAAACAAAAAAGCAAACAACAAACCAAAACCAAAAACTTGTGGCATGAGGTGGAGTTCAAGTTTTTTTCTGTCCCTTGGTCAGGCTTCATAAACTTTTCATCATCATTGATCTTTACTACTACTACTACTACTACTACTACTACTACTACTACTACTACTACTACTAATATACTCTTATTCATAGATTGCAATGAATTCAGTGAAAACATTATATACTTGACCCGTACGTATAGCTCCCTATTAGGTCACCCTCTGTTTTTCTGCTTAATTTATTACACCTACTGGCTGGGATCTATCTAGATTTAATTTTCTATCAGTGGCTCTTTACTTATAGTTCTATACTCATATAAGTTTAAATTCTTTTCTGCCCCAGAGTCCTTTCATTCTGTATGATTATAAGATTCTTTGTTACCCTTATCATTCTCTTGAGATTGGAATATTCATATTGTGTGCCAGAGTGTCTGTCGTCATTCTAACAACAATCTTTCAAAGTGATTTCTGAACATTTCCTGATTTGTCTTTGAGTTTCACTTAAGCACTTTCCAAATACATGCCTTCTGGAAATATGTTTGCCCCATCTTTGTGGTTCACTGCCTAGGTCCCTGTTGTCTTGGTGACAATGCTACTAGCATGACCCAAATTCAGAAAACTGTGAAATGAAATGTTTGCTTCTGTAGTTTCTGATGCAATCAGTCAAGGGGATACTCTTGCTCATTCAAAACAAGTTAGGCACAATTCCTTCTGGAAATGAAACAGAATGATTTCTGTAAATGAAAGCAGAACACCGGCTGAAATGCCTTGGGTGTTTTTGTCATTATCCGTCCTCCCTGGAGCATGTATGATGAGGGGGTGGGAATCAGTTCAGGAGAAAAGAAATCATACTTTGGTATGTATTTATATCAGTGCTGTATCTTCCCTTTTGCAAAATTAAAAGCAGAACAAAAATATCGTGTGTGATTATAAGAGATATTTTCATAATTTCCATAAACAAAGTGTATTCCATGTTATCTAAGGGTTTTTGCTTTGGATGGTTTTTTTTTTTGAGGGGGGAGGGGTTGGTTTGTTTGTTTTTTGGGTTGTTATTTTTGTGGAGAGGGATGCCAAGGGGACACTTGGCTACAATGTCTCTTTATTCAAGGCGTCACTGAGAATGAATGAGCCATCATATTAATCTCTTCTATTGGCCATTCTTCTATTCATTCATTTCAGACTTGTGCACATTTCTATCTCAGATCAAACACTGAAGGAAGAAGAGCTACAGGTACCAAGAGAAAGAGAAAAGATTTCCTGCCTTCCAGAAGTTCACTGTCTAGTGAGAGGAGATATGCGTGTGACAGGCAGGGTTGAAACTACAAGTACAAGGTTGAAGCTTTTTCTAACAGAAAGCTTTCTGAGACTATTTTTCGTCTGAGTTTATGCAGGCAAAAAAAGAAAGAAAAGGACAGGACATTTTAAGTAGAAGAAACTGTTCTCACAAAGTGGAGTTCAGAGAGATCTTGGCATGCTGGATCCTAAACCACCAGCTTGGATGAAGGGAAAGCCCCCTTGACCTGAGAACAACTCCCCCACAAAGTAGAATGGACTCAAGTCATTACCCACCTTACAAAAGGGGAAACAGAGGGTCAGAGAAGTTAGCTCTGAGGCCACTACTTAAAAGTTACTTAATGATCTTGAAGTAAAAGGCCTCCAGCACTGGCCAAGTGATTTTTGCCATCTCACTAAGCCTGTCAGCTTGCTTTGGCTATGCAGAGATGAGTCATCAAGTCCTACTCATCACATTTTATAGCAAGATTTTCTTTTGGTCATATGTTTTATATTCTTGTTGGACAGCAATTATTAAACAAGGAGGTTGAAGCCAAATGATATTTTATTTATTTTATTTGCAACCCATTTTAAAGTATTTCAATCTGACGGGCTCTATTCAGTTACCAATAAACGTACCTGTATGTTTTTTCTATTCTTATCATGTTGCCTCCCTCCTACATGTACTTTCTTATTGTGACATTTCCATTATTGTGACATTTCCATTGTTCTAATTTCTAGTTTGAAGTAATTTTCCACAAGATACATTTTAAAACTAAAGAGCATCTTCCTGTTAGTAACTCCCCTCCCAGCATCACTTATTTTGCAAGTCAAAGGATTAGAAATATTAATAAAATTTAAAATAAACTTAATGAATCAGTGGTTAATTAAAACACACACACACGCACACACCTAACACGGGTGCTCTGGTGGCCTAATGGCAAGAAGCTCTGCTGCAATCCTGAAGGTATGTGGTTTGAATCAACCAGATGCTCTGCTGGAGAAAGAGGAGCAATCTCCTCCAGTTGGATCCAATTTGATGGCGCACAATAAGTTAAAAACAATAGCAACAACAACAAAAATAACCAAATGACATATACTTGATGAAAGTGTATATAAGTGTATTTTAATTTGGTTTGGCAAATACCTGTTTGTTTCTAAGCATACAACAGGGAGATTTGGTGGCCTAGTGGGTAGAGGACTGTGCTCCCAATTCAGACATGTGGTTTGAATCTGCTTCTTGAAAGGAGGTAGTTAGACAGTCTCGTCTTATGCTGTTTGCAGCCTCTGAAAATCCATTAGAGGTTCGGTGATGAGTTCGTTCTGACTTGACAATGATGAGATTTTTTAAAGACTATAAATTGATTGAGATAGTTAACAGCATTAGTTTGCTTTGCTCCACAGTCAACACTCTTGGCACCAGCAGCCAGGAAATTAAAAGACTTATTGCGATGGGAAAGTCTGCTGTTAGGGACCTCTCCAAAGTACTAAAGAGCAGTGCTGTCACTCTGGAGACTAAGGTGCACCTGATACAGGCCATAGTCTTTGCAATCACTTGCTATACATCAGTGAACTGGGCAATCACTAGGGAGGATAGAAAGAGAATTGATGCCTTTGAGCTGTGGTGCTGGAGAAAAGTATTGAATATACTATGGACTGCTAAGAAAATGAACAGATTTATCCTGTAGATGGTTACACCAGGCTGCTCCTCAGAGGCAAGGATTTTAAAGCTTTGTCTGACATACTTTGGACATGTTACAAGGAGGAACCAGTCCTTGGAGAGGGACATCATGCTTGGGAGGATGGAGAGACAGTGCAGGAGAGGATGACCCTCTATGAGGTGGATTAATTCAGTGACTGGGGTAATGGGGGCGGGTGTATCAGAGACAGTGAGACTGGCACAGGACAGAGCAGAGTTTACATACAGTGAGATTGGCACAGGACAGGGCAGGGTTTAGGGCTGTTGTACATAGGGTCACTATGAGCCACACGTGACTCTACGGCACATAGCAACAACAACAAGATTATGTTCCAAATCTCTTCTAAAGTTTTGTGTAGAAGACTAGAACTAGATGATATTGTTTTCTGGATTGGAGAGAGGCCAAAGTTGTAAACAAATGGATTGCAATACTGAAAATAAATTTCAGCTGTAGCAGCACATTTGCAATATAGCTATAACATGAAAGAGAGAGTGATTCAGTCTAAAGAGTAAGAGAAGGATGATAGTTGTTTTCATTTGTTGTAAAGTAGTATTCAAGTTAATGGGGGCAGGTAATCCACAGAAAAAGAGTGTTCTGTGCAAAAACATTTCAGGCTGAAACACCATGGATTGTTTGGGAGACTTAATACCTTTGGCCTCAGTAAGTGTGAGGTGTGAAAGAAAGAACTCTGGATGCTGGAAGAAAGGCCTTGAATACCTCACTCGATTGCTTAGCCTTTAGTACAAAACACAGCAAGACAGTGGGAACTTTTAAGTTGAGTCAGCCAATTGCCTGGGAATTGGAATTGACTCATAAATGACCCTCCGGCAGATTTTTGAGAGGTATTAACCAAACAGGAGGAGATTGCTCCTCTTTCTTCAGTGGTGGATTAGAACCTCCAGAGAGGTGTCACTTTTGTGTTAGCAGCCCAGATCCCTGCACAAAATGGTACCAGACTCTCTGGAGTATTTAAAGCAATACAAGTATTTGAATACTTTTATAGACAAGCAAAATACATTTTCATTTAATGATAGGGTTAGAGGAAGGGACAAGAAGTATCAAATAGAGATAGAGGGAGACTAGTTATGAAATTGCTGCAAAGGAAAAAACAAAACAAAAACCAACACATACACACAAAAACACCCACAGCACATTTTAAAATATTAATATTTATAATAATAAGCATTACTGCACAAGCCATAGGGGAAGAAGGGGAAATTGTTTGAGAGGAAGACGCACTAGAAACTAGTGAAACTGCTTGAAATTGGATAGTAGAATCCATGATAGTTTTAGGTTCTAGACCGACTAAGTGGTATCACCAAGCAAAACAGTGCATGGAGAAGAAAAGTTTTCAGAATAACAATCATTCATACGTTTAGCAGCAGTCTTTACTATGTGTCAATATAACCTAAATATATTTTTTAAATAATTATGCTGTTGTTGATGTATACCATTGAGTTGGAACCAACTTATATCTGACCCTCCAGCCAGTTTTCAGAGACAGTAAATCACACAGGAAATTGTCCATTCTTCTGTGGAGCAGTTGGTGGATTTGAACCATGTGCCTTTAGGATTGCAGCACAATATTTTTTGCTTTTGGTCACCAGAGCACCCTGTTATTAGCTAATAGTCTTGATAAAACAGTTACAAACAAAAATAATTTATAATACTATGTGTTGCAAAGTGCTAGGGGTGGGGATGAAAAACAAACAAAATTAAAACAAAACTCGAAGATTAGAGGAAAAATGCTTCACTGAGAAAGTGACATTTATTAGAAAAATAAGTGAAACAGACTGTCATGTAAAAATCTGCAGAAACATTAAGAGATTGAAGACTACAAACACTGTGTAATAGAAATGATCTTAGCCTGATTTTACAGCAGTAAGAGAGTTGAAGTCAGAGCAACTTACGGAAGTAAATGAGTTTCATAAGAAGTTTACATTTTGAACACTGAGAGATGGAAATTTTGACAAGCGATACATGCTTTTAAAAGATCAGTTGGCTCCAAAAGGGTAGAAAGGGAAGCCACAGATGGGGAAAAAGTATTTAGTAATGACATGTCAGATTGTACATAGGGTCGCTATGAGTCGCAGGCGACTCAACGGCACATAACAACAACAACAACATGTCAGATAAGAGACTTAAATCTAGAATTTATAAAGTACTTAGGCACCACAACAAGATAAAGGTAAACAACCCAATTGCAAAATGGGCACAGGATATGAATAGACACTTCACCAAAGAAGACATTCAGATGGCAAACAAACACAT
>NW_006400008.1:1185930-1235298 GCF_000299155.1 Elephantulus edwardii
AATAAATAAAATAAAAAAATTTTGAAAAGAAAAAAACACCAAAACCAAAACAAAAATTAAAAAAAAATCAATTGGCTATGGAATATAGAGATTTGATTGTAAGATGTGTGAGTGGAAGTTAAGCGACTCTTAGGAAAGTTACTATATCCATTTGGATGGTATATGATGGTGAGTAATTGAAGAAAGAACAGATTCAGTGTATATTGCAGTATTTTCAATGATGTCTTTATTAGTGGATTTGTTTCAATATGAAGAAAAAGAATTATAGAGGATTATGAATGACACTTGACCAAAGGCATTAAAGTATGGCAACAGCAAACATTTCATGAAATTTTGAGGAGAGAAAATTAAAGGAGTTTGGATACATTAAAGTTGTGCTGGAGATTTCATGCAGATATATCCAATGGGTAGTTGAATTATGAAACAAGAAATAGCAATCAGGGGAGTCAACAACGTAGATACACCTATGACCCAGATGAATGAAATTGCATAGAATAGATGCTGGTGAGAAAGCTTGCAGGTTGGCTGTGTTAGGCTGGGGAGGGACAATTAAATAGATCCCGAAAAGGAGAACAAGAGCAAAGGAACGTTAGTAAAACCAGAAGGAAATATTTTGGTGGGCAACAGAAAATCTTATTTGTGGATTTAAGTTGTAACAGACCCACTCAAAAGAAGGTATGGTTAACTATGTCGATTTTCATTGAAAAAGCTAAATTAAGCATTTAGGTATTACAGAGTTTTAAAAATGAACAAGTATCGGCTTCATAATGAATTGCAGGTCAGAGGAATTATATTTAAATGATTAGGCAAAAAGAAAAACAGTATTACTCTAGGATGGGTATAAACAACTGTTGTTGGAGCACAGAGAAGATATGTCTGGCATGGTACTTAAGGAGTTATGCCGCTAATGGAAAATGGCACCTCTCCTTTGGTTCAAACCCACAAGAGACTCTAAGAGAGAAAAATAGACAATCTCCCCCCATCTCATTTAGACCTTTCAAAAACCTATTAAAAAGTCAGCTATGAGTGATTCTGATTGGACAATAATGAGGATATGGAAGGGTGGAGGACAGGAAACATGATGGTAGACAGGCATCCAGTGTCTGAGGCAAAAATTCCTTGAATTTTTATACCACTTAGACCTACTGTAGAAATAGTTTAATGGAAAAGCTTTGGTCTGAGACATAAATTGAAGGGATTCTGTGCTGTTAATGAAGACCAAGAACCTATCAGATTATGTAATATGTGTACCATTAATTTTTTTTGTTGTTGTTTAAAACTGGAGAAGAGTTTTGAACATGCCATGATCTGCGAAAACAAATACGTCTGCTCTCAGGGACCTTTTCAGAGTACTTAGAAGCAACATTGTCAGTCTAGATTAAGGTGTGCTTGATCCAGGCCATGGTCTTCACAATTATTTGCTGTGCATCAGAAAACTGGACAATCACTAAGGATGACAGAAGAAGAACTGATTGATAAGTTGCCTTTGGATTGTGGTGCTGGAGAAGAGTCTTAAACATACTATGGACCGTCAAGGAAACAAATGAATCTGTCTTGGAGAGAGTGAAACCAAGTTTTTCCTTGGAGGCTAGGATTATGAAGCACCATCTCATATACTTTGGGCTCCTGGTATTCCTTGGAGAATGATCATGCTCAGAAGGGTAGAGGGACAGCACAGGAGAGGAAGACCCCAGATAAGATAGATTGATACAATAACTGGGACAATAGGAGTAGGTGTGTCAGAGTCAGGGAAACTAGCTCCGGACAGGCTTCAGAGCTGTTGTACATAAGGTCATTCTTAGTCGCAGGCAACTCAATGGCACATAACAACAACGACAACAATGGAAAATACTGTTAATAGTGGAACTACTTTGCCTTCTTCCTCTATTCTGTGTTAATTCTGGAAATTCCCAGAACAATATTAATAGAGTGTCTCTTCCCTACTTAAATTCTCCAGCAGTTCTTAACCTTATTCTCAGATACCAAAGAGAGAATTCTTATTCTTTCCTCCTTAACTCATAAAAAAAGAGAGAATCTCTCTGGAAATATATAAACCAGCTCTTTTCTGTCTCATGAGCTTGCCAGATATATCCACACATCTGAACCACAGCAGTGGACACAGATTAACATTAAGCTAAACTCTTTGTCATGTAGATGATGAGATTTAGTGGATAGTGAAAGTG
Source organism: Elephantulus edwardii (assembly GCF_000299155.1). Classification (NCBI taxonomy): domain Eukaryota; kingdom Metazoa; phylum Chordata; class Mammalia; order Macroscelidea; family Macroscelididae; genus Elephantulus; species Elephantulus edwardii. Next base: position 1,188,114 of record NW_006400008.1, read on the forward strand.
TATGGGGGGGGGGGGAATCACCTAAAGAATGGTATTGTAGAGTTTAAGATGAAGAAACACAATAATTCAACTTCCTCTCACTACTGAAACTGAAATCAAATAAATTTTAGTGATATCTCTAAAGCTTAAGTGTGTAAAGCTCATCTATGAGCCCTTGTTTCTCAAATCCTAAGCTTTCCTTTTCAAATTATTAAAGCATCCAAGTATTATAAAAATTTATTACAGCTAAAGTTTAATACAGCTTAATTCATGTTGTGGAGTAGGTGGGTTAATTTTATTGTACTTTTGAAAACAACAACACTACCTTTTATGATGGAAAGTGACCTCTGTAGTGTATGGATGGATGATATTCCAGTTGCAGTAAAAATAAACAAATTTTATATATATATAGTTTAGCTAATTTCTCTGTGGTTTGCAAATTCAAAATGTAATCATTTGTTGTAATATAGAAGTAATGCTATATTTGGGATATTTGGGTGTCCTGCTTAAAGAGTGAGAAGCTCAGTAAGTATTGAGATGAATGAAAAGACTTCTATTTAGTTTCTGAATGCTCATAAACTTGATGCTGAATATACAAGTATAACAGAATATCCCAACTAATATGTATTTACTGAAACTTCTGGTAGTTGAAAGACAAATCTATTAGAACTAATAATTTGATTAGTGAATCAACTAAATATAATTCATCACTGAATGTGTATAAAGTAAATGTGGGGGAGGTTTTTTGGTTGTTGTTTTTTTAAAGGAATGCATATGTATGAATGGTCAGGTATTACGTTTCCCAAATAAGTGGTTGGATAAGACAGTCTGTATTAACCCGATGCAGATCATTGAAATGCTCTTGAAGTTCAAATCAGTGGGGTTTCTTCCTTCTAATCAATGATCTTTTCTTCCTCATTCTCACTCTACTTAACTTTTCTGTAACATTCAATAATACGGAGCAACTGTTCCTTTGTAAATTACTGTCCACTCTTAATTTTACAGATAAGAATTTCCAGATCTGTTACTTTGGTTACACATTTTCTGCCTGATGTTTGGAAGCTCAGGTTCTAGCTAGAGAACAGATCTGAGACTGTAATTTCTTCTTTAAATATAAAAATAGCTCCCTATTACCTACAGAATAAACTTCATGACACTTCACAGGACAGTTAACTTTCACTCAAGCTTTCTCATAGGTACACCAGAAGATGCATAAATATTATGCACATTTATACATTCAGATCTTATATTATGCTGTTGCCCCCTGCTTAGGATGGTCTTTCAGACTTTTCACTTTACGAAAGCCTTGGGTATCTTACGGTTATCTCCAAAATGTCATCCTCACTGTGGCAGTTTCCCTGATTCTTGTTGGAAGAATTAGAAAATTGTCTTTTAATGTATACTTTAATTTTTCAATAAGAATATATACAATCTGTTGGATTTTATTTTTCTTTCCTCTCTCTTTCTTAACATTGCATTATCTATTCAATTAGGTTGCTGCTGCTGTTATGTGTCGTCAAATTAACTATGACTCATAGCAACACTGTGCCCAATAAATGAACTCTGCTCTACCCTGAGCCAATCTCACTGTCTCTGATTTATTATCCCAGTTTATTGTGTCAGTATTTCTCATACATGGTCTTCCTCTCTTGCACTGTCCCTTGAACTTTTCAAGCATGATATCCTTCTCCAAAGACTGATCCTTCCTGGCTTCCTGCCCAAAGTAAAAGAGATAGAGCGTCAAAAGCCTTGCCTCCAAGGAGCCACTTGGTTTCACTCTCTCCAGGACAGACCTGTTAGTTCTTTTATTTAATACTCTTCTCCAGCCTCAAATCCAAAGGCCTCAAGGTTTCTGTTATCCTTTAGTCATTGACCAGCCCACAAATGTGTAGCAAATAATTGCAAAGATCATGCATGTCCTTTATCAGGCATACACTAGTCTGGAGACTGATATTGTTGCTCTTCAGCACTCTAGAAATGTCTCTGACAGAAGATTTTCCTAATGCAGTTTGTCTTTTGATTCCCTGATTACGTTGATTGTGGAACCGAGCAAGCTGAAGTTATTAACAATCCCAATCTCTTCTCTATCTGTCATGATGGCCCAGTTGGGCCAGTAGTGAGGATCTCACCACTAGGCCATGATACATGCTGAGGAGCTTGAGATTGTTAACAGCTTTAGTTTGCTTGGCTCCACAATCAACACTCTTGGTACCAGCAGCCAAGAACTGAACTGGCAAAGTCTGCTGTCAGGGACATCTCCAGAGTACTGAAGAGCAGTGATGTCAGTCTGGAGACTAAGGTGCACCTGATCCAGGCCATAGTCTTTGGGATTATTTGCAATACATCAGAAAGCTGGACAACAACTAGGGATGATCGGAGGATTTATTCCTTTGAGTGGTGGTGCAGGAGAAGAGCATTGAACATATCATGGACTGCTAGGAGAACAAACAGGTTTGTCCTAGAGAGGGTGAAACCAGGCTGCTTCTTGGAGGCAAGGATTCTGAGGCTTTGTCTGACATACTTTAGGCATTTTTCAAGGAAGGATCAGTCCTTGTAGAGGGATATCATGCTTGGGAGGGTGGAGGGACAATGCAAGAGAGAAAGACCCTCGATGAGATGGATTGATTCAGTGACTGGGTAATGGAATAGGAGTATCAAAGATAATAAGGTTGATATAGGATAGAGCAGGGTTCAGAGCTGTTGTTCATAGGGTAACTGTGAGTCACAAGTTACTTAATGGTACATAACAACAGCAGCAACATTCACAGAGGTAGTATAGGTGATCTTTAAATATACTGATATATTCTTTCTTTTATCAAATCTTTAAAGCTATTGATGAAAATAACTTGGAAAAAATGTACATAATTCAGTAACTTAAGTAGTGAATTTGATTAAATAGAGATGAGTTTTAACTTTTATTCACACAATCACTGACCCAAAATTAAATATTTGAACCAATATTTTAAAATATATTTCTTCACTATTTACCTTACATGTCAAATTATATTAGTTCTAGTTTGTGTTTTTTTAACTTTAGAGATTTATCATCTCTTCCTTTTCTCTGCTTTCTCATAATTTAACTTTGTGAGGAAATATTATGCAAATTGGATGACCCTGGAGGACATTATGCTGAGTGAAATATCTCAGTCACAAAAGGACAGATATTCCATAGGGCCACTGTTGTAAAATGGGACTGACATCAGGGTTGATGGAAGACAGAAAAGGAGGGAGAAGAATGATGTGTATTGCATTGAAACAAATGAGGGAGAGAACTGGTTAAAAGGGATATATAAATAGGTATTCTTGTCATGAGAGAAGTCTAGAGTAAAGGCTGCATAGTGGATGGACTTGGGAGGGGGGAGGGATTGCATAATAATGAAAGAGTTTATCATTCTTTTCAAGGAGAAGAGTGAGTTGGGGGAAGGAGGTGGGTAGGGAGGAAAGTGTAACAATGAATGACTGGCAGCCCTAAGTCTCTGTAAACTTTCATTAAAATTAATTAAAAAACCAACAAACCAAAAAACCCAAAACTATTATCTTAAATATGTATGTTCCCTTAAGGAACTACAGAAGAGAGTGGTAACATCTTACAAATACATAGTTGTCCAAAATTATTGTTTCTGATCACCTGGTAACTGATTTCTTTTTTTCAGGCTAATTTTAGTATATTCCCCTCCTTAACATCCATTTTAATAGGGATTGGAAGTAGGAATGACATCCACTCCCTAAATAACATGCCTCTGGAAACTCTGTGAACTTTGAGAAAGCACAATAGCTATGGAAAGGTCTTTTATTCATAAGGTCACTATGAGTCATGCTTGACTTGACAACAATCAAAAACAAAAACTACTTAATGATTTAGAGTCCATTATAAGGTAAATCCTGGCCTCTTTTATCTAGTCCATGAAATAACTCTCCATTCTTCAGATGTTCTGGCATTCTTGTCATCCTCTGATGACCATATGAGCAAAGATAAAATTCAAATTATCTTTAACCTGAAAACATGGAAGTAGGTGTTTTCAGTCTGTCTTATACTAACGGTTTTATATTATTGAATTATCAGTGACCATTCTATCGGTGAAAGCATTCCCAGAGCCAGGCACCAAATAATCATATATAAAAGAGTGAATGAAAAACCAATCTCTTTGTAAACATCCATTCATATCTCACACACACACACACACAGAACATGCACACACACAGACACACACACACATTCTAACGCATTGCTTTTGAGCTCATTACAGTTTATGGTACTATCATCCTGTGTTACAGACTAGAAGAACTGTCCTATAAGGTTACCTTGACTTTAATATTTATGGAAGCAGCGAGCCAGACCTTTCTTTTCAAGTACCATTGAGTAGGTTTGAACTCAAGCTTTTAGGTTTATAGATGAGCACAAATTTTTTTATGCCACCCATAACTCAGGAACCTGGTACACTGCATATTAAGTGTGTTTGTAAATGAATTAATTGATTATTCCATATTGTTTATTTTCCACGCTTCAACTCATTGCACTAGTTTCCTGTATGTTTTTAGGATTATCAATCAGTCTGTTGGCAAATTTGATATTTATAATTTGATTCAGCACTAAATATTATCTATTTCAAAAACAACTAACTGTTGAATGTGTGACTTATAGGAAAGTATTTTAATTTTTGTAGATGATGTCTTTGGATTTACCTAATTAAGTTGAAAATCACTTCATAACATTTAAAATTATTTTTACTCCAGGATCAACATTATACACACATACATATACATGTGTATATGTACGTATACAAATTTTCATAGTACCACACCTAATAAATTGCTTGGATTATTTTCCACTTTCCACCCCACCCTTATCTAAAACACTATGTTGAAATATTTAATATATATATAGTTTTATATTCTGTATTTTCAGATATTGCCAGAAAGAATAATTGTTCATGTTGCTAAATTTTAACTGTTCCTTAAATGGTTATATAATATTCCAAAGATTTGATTTGTTTAAATTTGTGCTATATGCTTGTGTTGTTGTTTTTAAGTGTCGTCAAGTTGCAGAGGACTCATAGCGACACTTTGAATGAAAGACCTGAAAGTTTCTATAACTTTCATTGTTTCTTGGAGAGCAACATGATACTGGGAAGGGTGGAGGGTCAACAAAAGAGAGCAAGACCTTCAACCAAGTGAATTGACATAGTGAATGCTGCAATCAACTGTTGTGTACCAAGATGTGTGAAGATGGTGCAGGATAGAAGGGTTTCTGTGAGTCGTATTCAATTCAATGGCACCTAACAACACCTAGCAACAAAAATAACAACAACAAATTATAAATATAAAAAATTCATTTTAAAACCATTACATTAAATCATGGCATATATATCAGTGAGCAACTTGAATTTAAAAAGAATTACTTGTAATTCCACATCCCAGTTACTATAACTATTACTGTATTGATGTCTTCGACACTTTAAATATGTTGAGATCTCTATCTATACAAATAAACTACATGCATGATTTTTAGAGGATTATAATATTCATAATTTGAATGTACATTTTACGACCAAAAAAGTAACTAGTATATTATGACCACTTTTCATGTGTATATTGTTTCCTCTTTGGAATGTGCCATACTGTTTTAGCATAGTCTCTTATTTTTGTTTATATTTAATGCCCTGCTGTTTTAAATGATGCTACAAGGAGCGTTCATGTTGTTATACAATTATCTGATCACTGGAAATATTTTTAAAATTGCATTAAAGACATTAAAGATACACCTATCTTTAAAGATTTTTTAATTTTCTACCAGTTTATTTACAAAATTCGAATACATTGTTTTTAAGAACAAATTCTTTCCATTTCCTTCACCCCCCCATATCAAATTGTACAACCCCATGATTAATCTTCCCTCCCCCTGCACATTTTCATCCCTCTGCTTCTGCCCTCTCTCACCCCTCTTGGATCCTTATACTTATTGTACAAAAATGGTTGCATACAATATTTATACTTTGGGGACTAAGTTAGTTCACTCAATATAATGTTTTCCAGTTCCTCCCAAGTTAGGTAATAATTTACAAAATCATTGCTCCTGCATGCTGCATAGTATTCCAGTGTGTGAATGTACCATAATTCCTCAATCCATTCATTTGTGGTTGGATATTTGGGCTGTTTCCATGTTCTTGTGATGGTGAATAATGCTGCTGTCAACATTGATGTACATATATATCTCCGTTTGTGCCTCAGTTTTCGTTTTCTCAGGGTAAATTCCAAGTAGGCGAATAGCTTGAATCATATGGAGTTTCTATGTTCAGCTTTTTGAGGAAGCGCCAAACTGCCTTCCAACTACCATTTTACAATCCCATGAACAATGTATAAGAGTTCCTTTCTCACCACATCCTCTCCAACATTTACTACTTGCTGTCCTTTTAAACTTTGCCACTGTTATTGGAGTAAAATGGTACCTCATTATGATTTTGATTTGCATCTCCTTTATTGCTAGTATTTGGAGCATTTCTTCATGTGTCTCTTTGCAATTCGAGTATCTTCCTCCGTGAAAATGCTTTCCATGTCTTTGACCCATTTTGTAATTGGGTTATCAGTAAGTAGTAACCAAACAGCATGGTACTGGCACAATGAGAGGCACATAGAACAATGGAACAGAATTGACAACCCAGAAATAGACTCAGCTATCTATGGTCAATTGATATTCAACACGGAAATCAAAGCTATAAAATGGGGAAATGATAACCTCTTCAACAAATGGTGCTGGCAAAACTGGACCTGCATAAAGCTTAAACAGGATCCATATCTCACACCATATGCATAAATCAACTCAAGGTGGATCAGAGACCTGAGAGTAAAGCCCAAAAAACATTATGTTCATAAGAGACCAACTGTAATCAAGCTTAGAAGTGCTAGTCCTAAGTATTAAGAGATTGCTAAATACAACCAGAAGTGCACAATCTGAAGAGGATAAAATTGATCCACGGGACCTTCTAAAGATTAAATCCATGTGTGCATCAAAAACTTTTTCCAATAGGGTGAAAAGAAAACCTACAGACTGGGAATAATAATTTTGTAATACCATCTCAGCATCGAGGACTCTCCTTCATAGGTCGCTATGAGTTGCCTGCGACTCGACGGCACTTAACAACAAACAACAACAACAATACCATCTCAGACAAGAGTCTTAAAACAAAAGCTTACAGAATACTACTGGGCCTCTTTAAAGATTTTTATAAATATAGAGTTGATCATCTAAAAAAAAAAGTTTATGGAAAGCTATACAGTGCAAGGCACTTTATGAAGTCCTCTAGTCCACACTCCTTAACAACCAAACATTGCCATTGGCTCTTACCAAATCAGAAATGCCCTCTTAGAGCATTCAGCTGCTTCTGCAATCTCCATAATGGTTACCCATGGTGGACAGTGTTTGGTGGAGCTCCCAGTTTAAGATAAGTTTGGAAGCAGGACTGACATCCACTTACTAAACCTCATGCATATGGAAATTCTATGAGCTTGGAAAAATGACAATAGTTATAGAAAGACTTCAGGGGTTTTGTTCATAGAGTCACTATGAGGCATAATTGACTAGATGGCAATCAACAAGAACAACATGCTGTGCAAGAGAGGAAGAACCTGGATGAGATGGACTGATTGTGTGACTAGGGGGTTGGGGTAGGTGTGTCAGACACAATTAGATTGGCATAGGATAGAGGACAATATAGGTCTGTTGTACATAGGGTCACTATGAATCGCAAGCGACTCAATGGCACATAACAACAACAACAGTAGTCCCAACAGCAATAAATGTCACAAAATTAACTCTTTTTGAACATCAGAAAGTACTCTTTTCAAGTATAAATAGCTAGATTTGCTTACACAAATTATTACAAACTCTCTCAAATAGCAACTGATTTTAATTGCAGATAATGTGAGGTAACATATTAGGAATACTCCATCCAAATCCCGTTAAAGTGGGATTTTTCCTCCCTTAACATGACAGTGATTAGTGAGATAGTCCCTATTTGCCGCATGATCATTAATTCAAAACTGAAAATAGAGACAGCATGACAGTGATTCACAGATAGTTATATTCCAGTTATTAGTACTTTATAGACAGGATTATTTCACATTAAACGTTTTAAAACTATGTCAGCACAAGCTAAGCAGCCCTGATGGCACAGCTCTTGAAGTACTTAACTGCCAAAGAGAAGGTTGATAGTTCAAACCTACACTGCTTCACTGGAGAAGAATGTGACAGTCAGCCCTCATAAAGACTGACATACTCTAAAGTTTTATGATATAATTCTACCTTGTCTTAAGATGCTTGCTGTGAATCAGCATTGACAACAAACTGTGTGTTTGGTGGGCATATACACAAATTCCTTTAAAATTAAACATTTAAAAACTGTGTAACATAGTAAATAGGCTTAAGGTAATATTGAGTGGTGATATTACAAATGATAGCAGATATTATAGCTAATGTTAGATGGATCTTGGCAGAAAGCAGAGAGTACCAGAAGAATGTCTATCTGTGCCTCATTGACTATGCAAAGGCTTTTGACTGTGGATCACAACACGCTGTGGCTGACTTTGAGAAGAATGGGAATTCTAGAACATTTGAGTGTGCTTATGGGAAGCCTATATTTGGATCAAGAGGCAGTCATCAGAACAGAGCAAGGAGACACTACATGTTTCAAAATCAGGAAGGGGGTCCGCTAGTGATATAGTCTGTATCCATATGTTTTCAATCTATTCAGAACAGATCATTCGGGATGCTGGGCTGTATGAGGAGGAATGTGGCATCAGGATTGGTGGAAGATTCATCAACAACTTCTGTTATGCAGATGACATAACCCTGCTTGCTGAAACTGAGGAGGACCTGAAGAGCTTGCTTTAGAAGGTCAAGGACTGCGGCCTTCAAAATGGATTAAAGCTCAACATCAAGAAAACAAAGATTCTTACCACTGGGCCAATTGGCAGCATCAGTATGGATAGTAAAGAGATTATGGTAGTTAACAGTTTTAGTTTGCTTGGCTCCATAGTCAACACTCTTGGTAGCAGTCAGAAAATCAAGAGACTAATTGCATTGGGAAAGTCAGCTGTCAGGGACCTCTCAAAGAGTACCGAAGAGCAACGATGTCAGGCTGGAGACTAAGGTGCACCTGATCCAGGCTATAATCTTCACAATTGCGTGCTGTGCATCAGAGAGCTGGACAATGACTAGGGATGATGGAAAGAGAATTGAAGCCTTTCTGCTGTGGTGCTAGAGAAAAGTATTGAATATACCATGGACTGCTAGAAGAACAAACAGGTTTGTCCTGGCGAGGGTGAAGCACAGGAGAGGAAGACCCTTGATGAGATGGATAGATTCTAGAATGAGGAGGTGGGAGTAAGTGTGTCAAAGACAGTGAGGTTGGCACAGGATAAAGCAGGGTTTAGGGCTCTTGTACATAGGGTCAGTTTGAGTTGTAAGTGACTCAACAGCACATAACAAGAAAAAAAAACAATAGAACATTAAAATTAATTTTCATGTAACTTCATTTTCTTGCCACTAGATTCATGTTTTGATGTCTGTTAAAGGTACTACTATTGCTTTTTTTTACAGGTAACCAAAGAGCTTTTTCAAACATCTATGTCTATAAAATATATAGTTACATACATTCTCTTTTGTTGTAAAAAAAAGGAAGCATAATTTTGCTCAAGTGAAAACTTGTAAATCTGCATTAGTATATGTTGTATAGTCATATAATATGCTCTAGGACATACTGTGGTGGTGATATTAGGTACCTTTCATTGCAGCAAACCAAGCTGACTCTCTATGGGGTGTTTAGGGACTGTAAATCACAGGAGAGGTTGCCTGCTCTTTTGACTAAGGAAATGTGGTAGCCTCATGATAAGAAGCTATATTGCAATCTCAGAGGTTTATTGAAACTACCAGATGCTCTGTGGGAGTTGGTGGTGGTGATATGTGGCATCAAGTGGCCTGCGACTCATAGCCACCCTGTGTACAACAGATCTCAAGTCTGCCCTGTCCTGAGCCAGTCTCACTGACTCCGACACATCTACCCTCATTGCTCTAGTCATTGTATCAATCCATCTTATCTGGCATCTTCTTCTTCTGTGCTATCCCTCCACCCTTCCAAGCATGATGTATTTCTCTAAGGACCAAGAGAAGGATGGACAATCTCCTTCTCTGGGTTGCACTGTTTCTGTAAGACAACTGGAGGGAGGGTCAGCTGTGGTTCAGCAACAACTTGATGGGACACAAAATAGCAACTCCTGTGGAGAAAGCTAATGGATTTGAACTACATGCATCTGAGCTGGAAGCACAACTCCTTGCCCACTAGTTCACTATTATAATTTTATAGTTGGAGTAGCTGAAAATGACTTAAAATTACCTTTATTGTTGTTATGTGCTGACTCATAGTGACCATATGAACAATAGCTGTGAATTTTGGCCTGTCCTGAGCCAACCTCACCAACTCTGACACAGATTGGGTCAGTCCATCTTACCTAGGACCTTCCTTTCCTGTACTGACCCTCTCTACCCTTCCAAATATGATGTTCTTCCCCTAGGACTTGTCTCTCCTGGCAACATGCCCAGAGTATGGGAGACAAGTTTCAAAATCCTTGCCTCTGCTGGTTTCACCAGCTCCAGAACAGATCTCTTTGTTCTCATAGCAGTCCGTGTTATGTGCAATACTCTTCTCCACACAACACTTTAAAGGCTTTATTTCTTCTTCTGTCATACTTCGTAATTGTCTAGCTTTCAGATACATAGCACACACTGAGAAGGTCATGGTCTGTGTCAGGTGCACCTCAGTCTCTAAACTGACATTGTTACGCTTTGGCTTTCTGTAGAGACCCCTGACATCTGACTTTCCTACAGCAAATTGTCTTTTTATTTCCTGTCTGCTGATTGTGGATCCCAACAAAAGTAAATTGTTAACCACTTCAAGCTTTCCTCCATCTATCATGATGCTGCCATTTGTCCCACTGGTGACAATCTTTGTTTTCTTCATGCTGATACAATCCATATTGAAGACAGCAGTTCTTAATCATCTTCAACAAATGCTTCAGTTCCTCCTCCATTTCAGTGAGTAAGGTTGTGTCATCTACATAACACTGGTTGTTGAGGAGTCTTCCTCCAATCCTGATGCCACAGTTAATTAATTTCCTGGAGGGTCCTCTGAGACCATAAGACCAAGATGGTGCCCAGATACCAGTACCAACTGCTTTGATCAGGATAACAATACAACGAACCTATCTTACTGGTCTCATAGAGACTGGTAGAACTAAGAGGTTAGACTTCCTTCAAGCCAAGAACTTAATCTACTTAGCCAAATGTTAGACAGATTTGTAACGTGAATAATGTCACCAGGAAGAACTGTATTTCTGACTGCGTCTACTCAGATGAGATCAAAATAGTAATATTTTCCCAAAAATAAAGCTTAGGAGGCAGCATAAAGTAGGAAATCAGGAATGAAGGAATCAGGAAAGCCAAGGAAGAAGTGGAAAGAATGCTGTTACACTAAAATAACTACAAGCACTGTTACAAAACAAGCTATACATAGGTTGTTGAGTGGTATAGATTTTTGTATAAAAATTAATTTGTTCTGTAAATTTTCAGCTAAAATGCAAGAGAAATTTTAAAAACATGAAACATTGATGAGGGAAAAAGCCACAAACAACAAACTAGAACAAAACAAGAATGGCTAATTATGACAATATTAATAAATATGTATATTTCCATATGGTTTCCCTCATTTTACTGTCTAATGGATTTGCTGTGCCTCTTGGACAGCTTAAAGAGCTCTGGTGGCTTAGTCGTAAGGAGTCGTGCTGCCAACACAGTGCATATGGCTCAAATCCATCAGCCGCTTTGTGGTGGAAAGATAGGTTCTTTCCTATGCAATTTACTGCCTCTGAGAAGCTGCTGGACGGTCAGCTAGCAATCAGATCAAGCATATTTTTGAGAATTACTTCTGTAAGGATATTTCAAGGTCATATCAATATAATTTCATTTTTATCTCTGAAAAAAGAAAGCCAAAAAGATTAAATCAGGCTCCTTAAATTTCTTTATGGTGGTTTCTGACCTGACATTTAGTAGTGTCAAAAGTGTAGCAAAAGAGAAAAAAAGTATTTTGGTGATATCATCCATCTCCTTGTTAGCTATATACAAAATAAAGATTCAGATTCTAGTTTGAATAATATCATTGTTAACAGTTTTCAGTACCACAGAGTAATTGTTTATCTACTTTGATAAGAAAAATTCTTACATTTGAAAACTTTGGTTATTGTTGTATCCCATAACTCTTTACTGGAGTCCTTCAGTAGCACAAGTGGTCAAGGGAAAAAGTTAGAGGCTCGAACTCACCTCTGTGCTTTGGAAGACGCATCTGGTGATGTGTGTCTCTGAAAGTCCTAGAAAATCCAAGGAGCTGGAAAAAGTCAACTGGACGGTCAACTAATAATGACAAATATTTACAACATGTAAGACTTTTAAAAATCTGAATGGCTTCAATAATAAAATCCCACCAACAAGAAAAAACAAAAAACCACCCCTTTCTTTTTCATTGAAGTATTATTGTTGTTAGGTCCTGATGAGTCAATCGAGAGACTTGCAGTGACCCTATATTAGATGTAAACCATGTCCATCCTGCACTATCCCCCATATCTCTGACAGGTTGTAGCTCATTGTCACAGACACAATGCTAATCCATTGTGTCGAAGGTCTTCCTCTCTTTCACTGACTTTCTAACTGACCCAGTATTATGTCTTTTCCCCAGGAACTGGTCCTTCCTGAGAATATGCTCAAACTGTGTAGGCAATATATGCCATCAATTAACCAAATAAAAATAGCGAGTTAAACTTTACATGTGTTTATTTCAGCATATCTTTCAACATTGAGAGCCACTAAAATAGTAACTCGGTTCATATAAAAATACATTAAGTCCAGGTCTGGTGTTGGTTATAAGGAAGAAGGACAATGGAGGTAAGAGGAAGAAGTGAGAGAGAGAGAAGATCGGTGGAGAAGGAACAGAAATAATGAAGGATGAATAATGATAATAATGAGTAATGATAATAATAAACAAGTGAAAGCCTTTGAATCAGCAGCTGTATCAGAGATTGACTTTAAGTGGTGCTTTCTGAAGTATGGTGAAAGGCTCACCTGCATAAATGCTTGTTAAAAGCAGGATCTATTATTGTATACTGCCCCATCAACTCTATATCAGATTAACTTTGATGGATATTTAATAATTTGTATTTTAATGAGTGCCAAAGATGATTACCATGTTTACTGAAATTTGAGATATTAAACTAAGGTGTAAATTAAATCCTAACATCCTTAAACTATGCATGATTATTTTTTTAGAAAAAAACAAAGCACTTTTATTGTGATTTTAACAAAGTTTTCAGCAAAGTTGTATTTTCATTCATTCATTGTTGCATTCATTGAATTTCCTCTCACCCCTTCCCTTCCTCCTCCTGTAGTTCACTTTCTCAGTTTTATAATATCCATTCATTTTTTCACAGTTTCCTTCCTCTGCTTCCTTCCATCCTCTGCCAAACCACTTTGCATTGCACTTATTATTCCAAATTGTTTTCAGACATATAAATGCCTAATCATATATTCCTTTTAGACAGTTATTTTCCCATCTGTTCCAATGCAGTTATCATTATCTGTTCATTCTATTGCTAGTTTTCTCCCAACCTCCCATGTCAGCTTTCATTTTCTTGGAAAACATAAATTAGAAAAAAAAATCTATTCTAGTTTTACGGTTTGTCCTCAAGCATCAAGTAAAGTATAAACATACAGAGAACTCTTAAGAAAATAAACATTCAAAGGTAGAAATTGCCAAGTACCTTTCCAGTATATTCAATTCTAGAAGCAGCATCTTTAAAAACAAGAGAAGAAAAAAAAAATATAAGCAAGAGCAGGAAAATTTTAAGATACAACTTTTACTTACATTTTTCTTTCATAAGTCAAATGAAGAACATATTTAATAATTAAAGAACTGAATAATTAAGCCCGTGTAGGAGGAGATAATTACTAAAAGCACAGAAATTATTTCCATAATTTGAATACCAAGATTGTCTGCATTATATTTAAATATATACTAATTGATGTTGGATTGTATTTTGCCTAGAAATTTATTGAAAATGAAATCTAAATTAGTAGATACTGATAGCACCTAGTGGTGAGAAACTGCATTGCAATACCTAAGGGATTTGAATCCCCCAGCTGCTCCATGGGAGAAGATGGGGAGTTGCCTACTGTGTGAATAATTGCCTCTGAAAACCCTCTGGAGGGTCACCTGTGAGTCAGTTCCCATTCAGTGGCACTCAACAACAATACATTGCAAATGGTGGCTTTACATAGATTTAAAAATGTATTCAGAGGCATGTTTTAATTATGGGCTAATGTAAGCATATTTTTCTACGTATAATTTCAATGGTTTTTCTCATTCATGAAAAAAATCTTGCATAAAAAGCAAATGATAAACTTGCAGTTCCAAAGGTTAAGTTTGAATGTAGTTTTCACTCATTAAAATAATATAGCAGGTATTGATGTTGAAAATTATTGATTAAGGAGAAAGGCATTTTTATGGTGTTTTTTTTTTTTACATGTGCATTTTAATCTGTATTAAAATCACATTAGTCTCTGACTTCTTCTTCCTCCAGTGTTGGAAATGGAATTGCAACCAAGCATATTATGCAAATCAAGACAATTCTTTCCAAAGTACTAAGAATCTAATGTCAAAAAATACATATTTTAGCATATATTATTTAGTGAAAAGTTCATTTTTATTTTCCTGCAGAAGTGTTCTAAGCTTTGATGTAAAAGCATTTTGTGAGTCTTTTGTTAAACCAGATGGTTAAGAGGTTTTAACTTCCTCCTGGGTATCCAAAGAAGTTAATATTTAACTTTTTGGGCAATGCACCGGTCTTGCTTTATTATTGTTATCATTATTGTTGTTACATCTTAACATAAATGGGATGGCAGTAAATGAATCAGCCTTCTTATTCCTAGACTATTCATTATGGGCTGTATTCATTAATTCTGTTTTGGAAGTGGGACATGTCAGAGTCCTGAGTGAATGGAATGAGGCCATCTTTCTGTCTGTAGTGAGAAGTAGTATGATAATAGTCCTTACTTCTCTTTCCCATTTCATAATTATTGCCCTGGACACTGAAAGAAATAGCAAGACCCTGGGAAGCAACTATAGACCTGGTTTGGAATAAAGTAGAGGTTTATTAAAAAATGGCACACATTGTGATTGCTCAAACTGGATGGGTACATGATACAGTAGAGAGACCAGAGTAGAGAAAGAAGACCGGTTATAGTCAACACTGAGAAAGTAAACTCATCTTTCCAAATCTTAGTTCTCACTTTGCGAAGTGGCTTCAGGTTAATGATTTTGAGTGTTTTACTTTTGAAGTGGTAAGAAATGCAAAGAATTTATGGTGGTGGAAAAGATAAAAATTGGATTTTTGAAAAATAGTAAAAAGAAACAAAAATAAGGGAAGAATAAATATGAAAATATTATGAAAAGAACACAATATGAAACACATATCTCTAGTACAGAAAGAATTATAATAAAACTCCTTTAAAAGGGAAATGGTCCTTGGATGTGTTGTCAGAAAGAACGACCAGCCAACATATTCTCTTAAATTTGTGTATGTCATATGAGCAATTAGAAAAGAGAGAAAAAAAATTATATACTTAGAGGGGGAGGTAGGTTAAGGAAATGGGAATGATCCAGTGTGAAATACAGTGTATATGAACTTTGTAAGTAAACCAGTATAAAATAAAAATTTTGTGTTAAAAAATGATATACTTATAAGAATATAAAAATATGCTTATACATTTTGCTTTATTTTACAAAAATTAGAACTGGGAGGGGTTTTTGTATATTTCTGTTTTTTGTAAGAATCATTTAACATATAATCTAAAACGGATTAAAATCAAACAACTGATATTTACTTCCATCACAGATTTTTAATTCACCTTGAATTAAAACTATTTCTAGTTCTATTCTTTTAAACTGTGTGTTTTGTTTTTTTTCATTTCTGCATTAACAACATAGACTAGGAAAGTTTTGTTTGCAAGGCATTTGCATTTTCTATATACTGGAAACCTGTTGTGCTTTCAGAATCTCTGTATATATACAAACAGGTGTGCATAAGGATATGCATGTCATAACCATAGGGAAATTAGACTGGGATATTCTTCGTTGTTTTCTCTTAACATATTGAATCACTGTATCATGCCAAGTAAGTTTGTTTGCTTTTTTCAATAAATATTTATACAACACCAAAATGCAATAAATATCTATAACTTCTTGGTGATAAAAATATAAAAAGATGTTATTATGTCAGTGGAAAGTGAAATGATTTAGTTTAAAAGAGATTTTTTAATAAAAGAGCATAATAAATTAGTATTTTTTTTAACCAGTGGAAGACTTGAGTATAGAGAGGAAGATTAATTCATGTGGTGTGAAGTAGATATAAGTAAAGATACAAATTGGCAATAAAATGTTCTGTATAATAAACAAAAAGTAGGCAGATTAATCTGACAGTTGCAGAAGCCTCATCTAAGTGACTAATGATAGATGAGAGTGGACTCAGACTATAAAGACCCATAAATACTAAGTGCCTTTGAACTGCAGTCACATAGTTATGTCATTTGTGACAACATCTGACCACACATACTTAAGTCCATGATATCAACTCTATGAAGTCTGTTGTTTTAAAAATTTGCTTCATTTCACATACTAAGAGCAGTTGCCTAGGAGAGGCTATTTCTTGGAGAGGGATAAGCATGCTTGGAAAGTGGAAGGAAGGTCAACAGAAGAGAAGAAGAACCTCTACCAGGTGGATTGACACTGTGACTGTAGCAGAGGACTCAAGTATGTCAGAGGTAGTGAGGATATAGGACAGAGTTCAGGTCTGATATTCACAGGGTCACTATAGGTTGTATTTGACTCAAGGGCACCTAACAGCAACAATGCTAGTTTGCAGTAACAAATAGGCACTACTTTATGGCATACATCAAAGTGTTATGATTGTATTGCAAGCTAAATATGTTTTAGCATATCTAGAAATGTTTTTAAAGCTTTTGATATATAAAATGGTATACCATAGACTAATGATATACCATGGACTGCTAGGAGAACAAATTAGTCCTAGAGAGAGTGAAGCCAGGCTGCTCCTTGGAGGCAAGGATTCTGAAGCTCCATCTGACATACTTTGGACATGTTATAAGACAGGATCAGTCCTTGGAGAGGGACATCATGCTTAGGAGGGTGGAAGGACAGCGCAGTAGAGGAAGACCCTAGATGAGCTGAATTGATTCAATGACAGGGGTAAAGGGATAGATGTGTTGGAAACAACAAGATTGGCAAGGGATAGAGCAGGGTTTAGGGCTGTTGTACACAGGGTTGCTGTGAGTTGCAAGCGACTTGACGACACGCAATGCCAAGAAGGAACTACCAAATGAACAAAAAAATCTGTCTTTCAGAAAGTGTAACTCGGTAGCTTCTTAAAGGCAAAGGTGGCAATATTCCTCTCACGTTCTTTGGGCATGTTGTCAGAAGGGGTGAACCCTTGGAAAAAGACATCATATTGGGAAAGTTAGACGGGTCAGTGAAAAAGAGAAAGATGTCCAATGAGATAGAGGACACTGTGGCTGTAATGTAACGAGGGGCCTGGACAGGGCAGAAACTGTGGGGAAGGCAGCAGCATACACAAGCTGATCTCTTGCTCTTAGAATGCATGGCTCTGAGTCTTCTTCATCTTGGGAGCACCTAGCAAGTCAAGCGTTTGACTACTGATAAATACAATTTATACAGAACTATTCTTATTTACATATAAAGTTGTCTCAAAAACAGATTTAGGAAAAGAATTTGTTCCTAATCTAGGAACTGCTTGTATGCAATGTGGTGTTCCCCCAACACCCTTCTATTCACAGAATATTTCCTGGATGTTAGATGCCACATGATAGTATATGCTGTGGTCTCCAGAGAGCTGAAGAAAGAGGTGGATAGAGACATATTTACATCATTTAATATGCTTAAAATAAACTATCTTTTTTATTATATCTGCATTAAGTCTCTTCAAGAAAATCTACTTCACAAATATACATATCTGAAAGAATTTAGGTATTTCTCAGGTTGTTATGTTAATTTTCAGTAGCAAGAAAAAAATTATCAAGCCTTTACAAAACATCTTACAGACAATAGCAGTACTGTCATAGTTATTTATATACTGTGTCTTCTTTAATGGAACCAATTCCTGTGGGTTTAACTGTACAAGTTAGTGGCCTGTGTAACATATGAAGGCTCATTCTCATCATGAAGAGTCATTTATCAGGTGCTTAATTGTGGATGTTGCTCCCACCAGGCAATGTACAAAGATTGCTACTAAGGGATTTTTTTAAAGAATTGAGCCCAGGGAATCTAAGAGCTTTTAGAATTCCCAATGTAGTACGTTACTTTTCTATCCTTTGGGCTAAATAGTGCTTAGTGTTTTCAGTTAAACATGTCAGATATCTAGTTTAGTATCACTTGTAGCTGATTTGTGGATTCACCTTAATGGAAGACCAGACAGAAAAGAGTGAAAAGGATTTCACTTATTATTATTGGAGTCTTTTGCTGCATGTTGGGCTAATCAATCCATCAGAATGCTTTGTTCAAGTTTTTTGAGCATTCAATAGAATTTCAGTTAGAATTTGAATTGTGATTTGGGCATCAATCACAAAGGACCAGTCCTTGAGGAAGAACATCTTTCTTGGAAAGATGCAGAGACAGTGCATGAGAGAGAGCCTGGATGAGATGGCTGCCATCATAACCAGGGTAATGGGGGTAGATGTGTCAGAGGCAGTGGAATTGGCTCAGGATAGGACTGAGTTTATAGTGATTGTGCATAGGGTAGCCAGGCATCACAGTCAACTCGATGGAACATTACAGCAGCAACAACATCTTCAATAAATGATGGATTTCACTTATTTCTGGATATTTACATCAAGCTAATACTGTTGTTGTTGGATGCCACTAAAGAGGTTTTCAACTCAGAATGAGTTCCTAAGGAGCCTTGGTGGTCTAGTTAGTGGTAAGGATTTGAGCTGCCAACATTAAGGCATACACCATTTGAATTCACCAGCAGCTCCCTGGGAGATATGTGAGTGTTTCCTCCTGTAAGATTGACAGCCTCTGAAAACTTGCTGGAGGGCCAGCGATGAATTAGGTCTGACTTGACTGCAACACAACAATGATGATTTCAATAGTAGAAAAGCTCTGGTGGGTTTTCTAAGCCTGGTCTTTCTCCCAGTAGCTGACAAGGGGATTCACTCACACTGCTAACCTTTCAATTAGTGAGGTTGGCACAGTTAAGAAGCAGGTTAAATGTGTCAAAGAGAACTCAGTTTTAAAAATATCTGTGAAAAACATCCAATCAACAAGTTTCTATGTAATATTATTGAGTTCGAATCTCTAGGGGACTCTTCTCACCAACTATACAAAGAGAAAATGGATTGTCTTACTTTAGTCTTTTTCTGTCTAGGAATACTTTTAAAGGCTAACACTAAAATTCTAAGACATTAAGTTTTACATACAACTGATACAATAATAAAAATTATATGCAATAAATATATAGTTATGCATATAAAGTATAGTGTTGTTGTGTTCCATCGAGTCAGACACAATTCACCACTGACCCCATGGAGGGAATTGCCCATCCTTCACCCACAGAGCAGGGGATGGCCTCAAACTACGTGCCTTCAGGACTGCAGTGCAGCTTCTTACTGCTAGCCCACCAGAGCTCCCTGTATGAAGTATATGTAAAAAATATATAAAATGTATATAGTATTTTGCGAATCTGTGTGAGTGTATGTGTATGTGGTTCTTGTTTGACATACTAATTCCATGAAAACTTATTCTAAATTATAAAACTCAGAGAAAGATTAAAGAAATCACTGCCTTAGCAATTTTGCATAAATATAAAAATGTTTGAAATGAAAGCTTATATTATGCAGACTACAGACACAAGTCTTCATAATATATACATTATTTTATAGCTTTTCTAAAATGATGCAATAATTTACCAGCTTATTAATTTGATAGTGAACCTGGGACCCCCAGGGGTAAGAAATTATATGTTCCCACCTCAAAGGCAGTTGATTTCAGTCCACCAGCTACTCTGTGGGAAAAAGATGGAAAATCAGTCTCCTTGAGTGCAAACTGCAGCCTTGGAAAAACCTGCTAGAGGACCTGTGGTGAGTTCTAACTGATGGCAATGAATTTGAATACTTGTTTTTTATTGGTTTGATAGAAACTGGTAGAATTCCCGCTACTATAGCACTTAGTTGCACATTGAGCCTGGAAAATAACTCCCTCCTAGGCCTCAGCCTTCAGTATAACAATAGGTCTCTAAAGTGAACAGTAACACAAGGCAGCACTCACTATTAGAATAATCAACCATGCAAGGTCACTAGAGCATCATTACCTAAGAGTGAAGCCCTGATGACAGGAAAAGGGTAAAATAGAAGGGTTAATGGAAATGAGAAACACATAAAATAGGAAGACTTCTCTGTTGCATTGTGGATATTGTAATTAATGCTATAAAGTAAAATTTATATGAATAGTTGAATGGAAAACTTAAATTGCTTTCTAAACTTTCATTTAAATCCTGATTTTAAAAAAGCATAGACTAATTTGGTTGATAGTTGTTGTGCCACACTGACACACTTTAAGAAGTTCACAATAATGCATGTGATATTGTTCATTCTTGAATTGATAGGTTTACCATACTTAAAAATTACTTTACATATTATCTTTCAGAATCGTTTTAAGCCTTTTACTTTAAAATTGTTTCCACAGTTCCAAAATTATTTGTTTCTCTGAATAATAACAGCCCAAATGCCATGTCTACAATCTATTAAAATACTTTGCAACAAAACATTTTAAAAGAATATAAGAGAAAGTGCATTTTTGACATGTCAGTTTAGAGACTAATGTATGCATGACTTGAGTCATAGTCTTTACAGTTAATTGCTATATATCAGAGTGGCAGACAGTGACTAAGGAGGACAGATGAAGAATTAGTGCCTTTGAATTTGGTGCTGGAGAAGAGTATTTGAACATACTATGGACTGCAAAGAGAACAAACCGGTACATTCTGCGGACAAACCATGTCGCTCCTTGGAGGCAAGGATTTTGAAGCTTCATCTCACATACTTTGGGTAATATTGCCAGGAGGGAATAGTCCTTGGAGAAGGACATCATGTTCGGAAAAGTTGGAAGGGACAAAGCAGGAGAGGAAGATCCTGGATAAGATGGATTGACTCAGAGTGTAGGGTAATGAGGGTAATGTGTTAGAGATGATGAGATTGGCTCAAGATCAGGCAAGGGCCACAGCTATTCTTTATAAGGCAGCTGTGAGTTGCAGTTGACTTTATGGTACATAACAACAACAATGAAGAAAAGGTTTTATAAAATAGGATCTAATCAGAATATTTCCGTTTCCATATGTCAGAGCATGTGCATTTTTGTTTTAATCTAGCTTTGATAAAATGGTTTATTTTGAAAGAAAATCCTCAGTAGTATGTTGTTGTTGTTATGTGCAGTTGAGTTGCCTGTGACTCATAGTAACTCTGTGTACAACAGCCCTAAACCCTGCTCTATCCTGTGCCAATCTTATCGTCTCTGATACACTTACCCCCCCCCATTACCCCAGTCACTGAATCAGTCCATCTCATCGAGGGTCTTCCTCTCTTGCACTGTCCCTCTACTTCCCAAACATGACATCCCTCTCCAAAGACTGATCCTGCCTTGAAACATATCCAAAGTATATCAGACAAAGCTTCAGAATCCTTGCCTTCACTCTCTCTAGGACGAACTTGTTTCTTCTCCTGGCAATCCATGGTATATTCAATACTCTTCTCGAGCACCACAGCTCAAAGACATCAATTCACCATTGTCCATCTAACAAGTAATTGCAAAAACCATGGCCTGTATCAGGTGCACCTTAGAGAACAGTATTTTTTTATCATAATTTCTTTTGCTTTTTTACCTTCAAACGGTCCAAATAAATAAAAATTTAATTAGAGTATCAAAGAAACTATAAGTAATAGACAAAACTAAGTACAGCAGACCAAATCTTCATTTGAGAGAATTTAAAACACCAAACTAATATTACTTTGAATTAAAGTACTTATCAATGTGCTTAAATATATACTAAATCTGAAATAAATCTATTGACAGTATTTTATCTGTGAAAATATGGTTATTTTATTATCATGAAAAATGATTATGAATCCACATAGAATTCTGACACTCTTAAATTGAGAATGATTATAAAAAATAACAAAGTGTTAGTATATAACAAAATTGATTTGTAATTGGCTCTTTAGGAGTGCAAAATAATTTCCACAATATTAATGGCAACATGAATTAAAAAGAAGACTTTTTTTCTTCTTGCTGAAATGTTGTTGTTGTTATAGTGTACCATCGAGTTGAAGTCTACCCAGAGCTGACCCTCTGGCAGGTTTTCAGAGGCAGTTAATCAATCACATAGGAAGAAATTACCCATCCTCCTCTGGTGTAACAACTGGTGACCTTGAACCATGTGCCTTTGGGATTGCAGGGCAGCTTCTTACCTCTAGAGCTCCCTCTTACTGTAATTAGTTTACGAATCATTGTTTATGACACATTTACATTATTTGCCTAACTCTAAATGCCTATCATTCCTAAGTTTTCTTACTGTGTAAAAGGGTTAGTTGTTTTAACCTGAACTTTTCTTACATCATTAATGAAATCACAAAGGTTAAGTCTGAGGGGAAATCGTGTGAACACACACAGACACACACCACAAAACCAACATGGTCAGTTCTAAGCAATGTATAAATTAGGAATTTCTGGTGTCTGGTGATATAGTCCATAGGGAATTACACTGCGAATCCCAAAATAGCATCTCTTGAGTGGTTCCAATCCACCAATGACTCCTTGGGAGAAACATGAGAATTCTCCTCCTTTTCCATTTATAGTCTCAGAAAACCCACAGCAAAGTCAGCTATGAGTCAGTTCCAACCGGAGGTGATGAGTTGATGAGAGATGTTTAATGATCCCTTTGTATTTAATCATGTTCTCTTACTTCCTTCAGATGTCAAGAGCAGTCAGAGACACTGACAGTACCAGAGCTATGTGTCCTCTTTCACCTGTCTGCTGGTCTCAGCCAAAAGCTTTACCTTGATTTCTTGTGACTCATGTTGTCTTATCAAAAATTAAATCTATTTTATAACACACTGCTGAGTTTGGTTTTTATTTTTAATTGTTTCCTATGTATCTCAAAGTTGGATGATGAGTGAAGGTGAGACAAGTATTGATACCTTTGAGTTGTGGTGAAGGTGAGCCTTTGAATTGTGGTAAAGACTCTTGGAAGAACAAACAAATATGTCTTGGAGAAAGTGAAGTCAGAGTACTCTTTAATGGCAAGGAGGGTGAGACTTTGTTTCACCTGTTTTGAGCATTTTGTTAGTAGGAGGCCATTCCTTGGAAAAAAGACAGCATTCTTAGAAATATAGGTTAGCAAAAGAGAGGAAGATCTTCAATGATAGAGTTTGACACAGTGATTGTAACAACGGGGGCCAAGGATATCAGAGATGATGAGGATGCCATGGGACAGGGCAGGGTACAGATCTGCTATTCATAGGGTCACTATGGCTTATGTTTGACTTGGTAACACCAAACAACCACATGTTAATAGATGTTAGGGGTGCTTTAAATTTTTAAAGCACCCCAGACTTTCATGTATAGAGCACAGCTAGTGACACCTCTAGCAGCACCCAAAATACCTCTGTAAGCTGAGCTGACAAACCAAGGGCACAAAATTCACATCCACCAGTTGCTCTGCTCTGCAGGAGAAAGATAGGCAATTGCTTTTTATGGAATTTATATCCTCTGAAAACCCTCTGGAGGGTTATCTAGAAGTTACTTCTGTCTCAATGATACATAACAACAGTAATAACTTTTTCTAATCCTTTATTCTAGATTTAATAACAATTATTTATAAAGGGCCTGGCACAGTGCCTAATGCCCATGGTAAACTCTCAGTATATTATAGCTGTGATTGTAGTTCATGCTAATTTTCAAGATCTTCATTTGTGTGAAACAGAACACTGCTCTGGCTTTACCATATATGTTACAGCCAACTTGCTTATTTCTGTAAAGTATTTGTAATTCTTTTTATTTGAGTATCTTGTGATTTATATGGTTTTAGATATATTTATCTCAAAGACTGAAAAATATGATTTGGCTTGAAGTAGGAAACAGAAAACAAGGTAACTAGATGTCTTTTAAAATTCATCGATATGTAGAGCTTATAGTATGATTTCTGTTCTTCTCAGACCGCTGTGACAAAACAGCACAAAGTGAGTGGAGTAAAACAGCAGCAACTGCTCTCCCATTCTGGAACCTCACTCATTCCCCATCGAGTGAGCACCAACTAACAGATACCCCTCCATTGGGTTTCTGAGTCTGTAAATGGCACAGAAAGAGATTCTTCCTCTTGCCACAAGACATTGAGGCAGTTTTTAGGGACTAAGTCAGTAGAACCATTATTGGCAAAGAAATAATTTTTGAAGATACTAGAGGGACTATCCTTTCTTATATCTTCCAGTTTCTGATAATTCCAGGTGTTCCTCAGCTTGTAAATATATTTGTTTATGTAAATATACAAATTCCTTCCTCTGCATGTGTTTCCTTCTTCCTTTATAAAACAGTAATAGGATTATATGAAGACCACCATACCACAGATTTTGTGTTAGCTGGAAATTTCTTCAGGGGCATTATTTCTGTTCATCTTCATGTCCACAGCTGCTTGGAGGGGTTGCTGTTAGGCGTTGTCGAGCTGACTGCAACTCACAACAACCCTATGCAAAATAACTCTGAAGCCTGCCCTATTCTGAGCCAATCTCACTGCCTTTGACACACCTATCATCAAAACCCCAGTTACGTGTCAATTCATTTAATTCAGCATCATCCTCTCCTGTGCTGTCCCTCCCCCTTCTCCAAGGCAGAGATTGTAATAATTTAGGAACATTCCTTAAGAGAATTATCCTAACAATTCGCCCAATTTTGGTGAGATGGTGCTTCAAATCCTTGCCTCCTAGTAGCAACTTAGTTTCACATTCTTCAGGACAAACCTGTTAGTTCTCTTAGCAGTTCATGATATGTTCAACATTTTTTCCAGCAACATTCTTCTGTCATCCTTAGTCATTGTCCAGTTCTTCGATGTGTAGCGAGTAATTGCAAAGACCATGGTCTCAATCAGGCAAACCATAGTCCCTAGACTGACACCATTACTATTTAGAACTCTGGAGAAGTCCCTGACAGTAAACTTTCCCAGTGAAATTCATTTTTTAATTTCCTGGCTGCTGGTGCCAAGAGTGTTGACTATAGACCCAAACAAGCTTAAATTGTTAACAATCTCAATCTCTTCTCCATCTGTCATGGTGCTGCAAGTTGACCCTGTGGTGAGAATCTTTGTTTTTTTAATGTTGAACTTCAGTCCATATGAAAACTACAATCCTTGACCTTCTGCAGCAAATGCTTCAGGCTTCCTTCAGTTTCAGTGAGGAAGGCTGAATATCTGAAGAAAGAAGGTTGCTACTAAGTCTTCCTCCAATCCTGATGCCACATTTCTCCTCATAAAGTCCAGCCTGCCAAATAATCTCTCCCACATATAGACTGGAAAGGTATGGAGACAAGACACATCTTTGACACACTTCTGTCCTGATTTTGAACCCTGCAGTTATATTTTTGCTATATTCTAATGACTGCTTCCTAGTGCAAGTACAGGTTTCACAAGAGCACAATCAGGTGTTTTGGGATTCCCATTCTACTCAATGTTAGCCATAATTTGGTGTCAAATTATGTACATCAAATGCATTAGGACTTAATATATCATTGAAATGGTGCTATTGAACCAAAGACAAAATAGAAACAATTTCTTTTAATTTATTATTTCAGCTGTTAGCTGAAAGGTTCCTGTTAGAGATTCTGAGTCAGCCTTCTCTAACTGCCCCTTTCAGTCTGTGGCATGAGAGGTTCTAAGTTCAAATTTGTGAGAAATACTAGGAAGAGGAAATGTTGATTTAAAAATAGTCTATTTAATGAGCAGGTATCCTTTATTGGAAGGAAGAAAAGGAAGAAGAAAACAAAAAAAAAAAAACCCTTTTGATTCCTGGTTTAGTCTTCACTACATGTATAATTTTGGGTCATCTGAATTTTTCTAGCTCTCATTTTTCTCCCCTGAAATGTAGGTTTAATTATTTATCATTTCTATCTTAATTATGTACAATACCAAAATGAGCTGGCCAAATATTCATATCCACAGGCAGGTTGACCGTAAGAGATGTGATTATATTTTGTCAATATGAAAGGTTTAAATGCAGAAAATCTAAGATTCAGAAAGCCTCTCCTTTCTTTGTTTAATCTTTCAGACGTTCTCTTTTTCAAGTCCTTAAAGAAAACCGACTCTGTAAGGAGAGATAAATTTCAAAGACATCTACTATATTTCTGTGAAAGATTGATAAATACATATTTCAGCATATAAAGAATTTGAATGGAAAGGAACAAAGTACATGACAGATGCTGCTTTATCTTGAAATTTCACAGCTGTCATCTGTTACAACAATGATGGTTAAATGAGTGGAATATTGTTTACTCCGCTGAAGAAATTATCCAATCTTTAGAATATAGACTCTTCTTTTATTTCCTTTACCTTTGTATCTGAAAAAAAAAAAAAAAAGAAAAAGTAACTCACACCTATCTTCTTCTGTAACTAACTGCTTATTGTCAGTTAAGTGGGCTCTCTATCACATTCTCACATCTTTTAATCTGTTATATTCTAGTTTTCTTTCTTTTTTACTCCACCAAAGCTGCATTTTCATTGCAGTACTCAAATGACAGTTTCTCACCTTTCTTTTCATTTATCTTGCTACATCACTGCTACATTTTAGGACACCCCCCTCACTACTCAAGGGTGTTCTGGGGACATGGTCCATAGAAAGTTGTGTGGCTTTCTCAAGAGTGGAAACTCTGGCAGTTTGACTCTATCAGTGACTCTACAGGAGAAAGTTAGGCAGTCTCCTCCTGTGCAGTTTCCAGCCTCTATACACCTGCTATAATTTCAGTCATGAGTTGGTTCTTATTTGGTGGTAATGAGGGACTGAGTCACCACATATACTTCCTTTAACTCGTCAGCGCTGTCCTCCCACATTCCCTGTGTCTGCCTTCCTCTGTCTGCAATTGATTGCAATCTGGATGACTTCTCTCTGTAAAACTCTCTTTTATGGTGTATATTCTTTCACTCCCATAAATTGCATTTAATGGGCACCTCTAGCAGTGCAACCACCCAATCTCTCTACAGAGTAGTGACATCTCCCATCTATTTCCTATTGCTGCTGAGCAGTTCTGCCTAGAGGTGCCATTGGAAACTTCACACACCATATTCCCAAGGCCAACATCATTATCATGGTTTTCTTTCCTTCTATTTTTTTTATTCTTATTTAATGATCAGATTTGAAATGAATCCAAATCTTAATTTCTCATTCTCTTTTCATTCTTGTGTTTTCTCTTTTATGGAATTTCCCCAAAAACTGTTTGGTTTTTCCTGCCCAGAATTCAACTCTTCTTTTTGTTTTTCACTATTACCAACCAGGTATTTGGCAGTTTTGATTATTTTAAAATCAGTTTTAATAAGAGATATTATAATAGTCATATAGTGAGTGTCCTCATAATCTTATTTCTGATCCAGTCTGTGCTCTGCTAGGTTAGCTTAATAGTGTTTTAATGTCGATTAAATCATTTTCCTTTAGAGAAGTTTCTGTTGTCTGCTGCATTGACCTAGCATTAAAGGCCTTATACAAAAAACACTCTGGTACCTTTTATCCACTCTGCTTTGTACCATTTATAGTTCACCCTATCAATTCAAATAAACCATACTTTTTCCTCTAACTTTATTCATATTTTCTCTCTTTTCAAAATTCTTCTTTCCTTTCCACAATCATATGATTTTATGCCTCTTTCTTTTCATCTCTCCCTTCCTTCTTTTCACACTATTTCCCCCAAATAATCTAACTCTTTTTTTTGGGGGGGGTGTTAGTGTATCTACTTTCTTGTCGGAAACTTTTAAGTACCAATCATATTTCTGGCACAGTTCTGGATGCTAAGAATAGAAAAGCTGTGCTCTGATGCTTCTTCTGTTCTAATAAAGAGGGAGATGATAGTCAGAGGGTCACCTATACTCACTGCACTAAATACCATGATGTTGAAGCACAGACAAGAGTGTGGAACTGTCCTTAAATAGCTGTTGTCTTATATAGACAGTGCTTTAATTTCTCCATCTTTATAATCTGTTTTAAATGACATGTCTTCATGGTGTCAGGTCTTGACTATTTATCTCTACCAAAAAAAAAATCAACCATGTATACATTCTATGCATTTTTTTTTCCTTTTAGAGTCTTCACAAAATCAAGCCAAGTATTATGGGGAAAGAGTTGCTGATTTTAATGAATTCCAGCTGCACTATTTTGCTTAGCTTTAATTCCAGTAATAATTAGTTGTACATTTTTACATGAATTTTATTACAGAATGAGAGGACTTAGTTCCATGACACAAGTGTATACTTGGAAATGTACAGATAACATTAAACAAAATATGCGGGAAGGTGTTCTAAAGACATATGCAAGCCTATTTAATTTTTTACAATTGCTGTTGTCTTGTTATTGTTATGTGCCATTTAGTTGCCTGTGACTCATGGTGACCCTATGTACAACAGCCCTAAACCCTTCTCTATCCCTTGCCAATCTTATTGTTTCTGACGACACACCTACTCCCATTACCCCAGTAACTGAATCAATCCATCTCATTGAGGTTCTTCCTCTCCTGCACTTCCCTCCACCCTCCCTCTCCAAGGACTGATTCCGCCTTGCAACATGTCCAAAGTATGTCAGATGAATCTTCATAATCCTTGCCTCCAAGGAGCAGCCTGGCTTTACCCTCTCCTGGATGAACTTGTTTGTACTCCCAGCAGTCCATAGTATATTCAATACTCTTCTCCAGCACCAAAGCTCAAAGGCATCAACTCTCCTTCTATCATCCCTAGTTATTGTCCAGCTATCTAAGCATAGCAAGTAATTAAAAGACCATTGGCCTGTATCAGGCACAACTTAGTCTCCAGACTGACATTGTTGCTTTTCAGTACTTTGGAGAAGTCTCTGACAGCAGACTTTCCCAGTGTAATTTGTCTTTTAATTTCCTGCCTGCTTCCTGGCAAACTGAAGCTGTCAATAATCGCAGCCTCTTCACCATCTATTATGATTCTGCCAATAGGCCCAGTGGTGAGAATCTTTGTTTTCTTGATGTTGAGCTTCAATCCATAATGAAGGCTGCAGTCCTTGACCTTCTGAAGCAAGCTCTTCAGGTCCTCTTCAGCAAGCAGGGTTGTGTCATCTACATAATGCTTATTGTTGATGAGTTACCTCCTATCCTGATGCCACACTTCTCCTCATAGAGCCTCTTGATTCAGCCTGCCAGATAATCTGTTCCACATATAGATTGAAAAGATATGGAGATAGGATGCATATCATTCCCCATTTTGAACCATGCAATGTTTCTTTGCTCTGTTCTGATGACTACCTTCTGGTCCAACTATAGGTTTTGCATAAGCACAATCAAATGTTCTGGGATTCCCATTATTCTCAGAGTCAGCCACAGTTTGTTGTGATTCACACAGTCAAATGCCTTTGTATAGTCAATGAAACACAGATAGACATCCGTCTGGTATTTTCCTCTTTCAGCCAAGATCCATCTGACATTAGCTATAATATCCCTAGTGCCATGGCCTCTTTTAAATCCAGCCTTCACTTCACGCAGTTCTCTGTTGATGTACTGTTCTAAGAGTTTTAGATAATCTTCAACACAATTTTGTTTACATGTGATTATCAATGATCCTGTTCTATAATTTCCACACCCTATCAGATCACCTTTCTTTGGAATGGGAACAGTTTGCCAGCTGGCTGTCCTCCATATTTCTTGGCACAACTTGTTTAGCACATCTAGGGCCACGTCTGTTTGTTGAAATATGTCAATTGGTTTGCCATAAATTCTTAGGGACTTGTTTTTTGCAATAGCTATGAGAAATTGACATTGTTGTTATTTATGTTTGCAAATGAAGATACTGATGTACACAGAAGTGCTGTGATTGAATTCTGTTAGTCAACCTCCAGTTTTTATGGTTTTAGGTGCAGTGAGTTTATTAAAACCCTATAAATACTCCATTGTTATTCTTGGATAATGATGTGCATGAGAAACAAAAGTTCATGACATTTTAGAAAATGAAGATAAGACAATGCATGCATACATACATATACACATACATATGTACATAACTCGATACTAACATTTTATCATTTCCTTAAGTTGTTCAAATGCTTAAAAATAATGTATTTTTTGTTTTGTGGTTTTAAAGTTTTCATTGTAAATGCTGATGAGGATTGTCATTTGGTTATTGTTATTTTTCTCAGCTGTATGAAAAATTTTATATTTTGGTTGATAATCAAGTCAGTGTCTAGCAATCTTAATGAGGCAAAACCATGAGTACTTTATGTGCCCTGTTTGATGATGTGAGTGTAATCTTTAAAAGATATTAGAAATGTCAGGTCATTTTATAAAATGGGAAATGGAACTCAATTACTTTATTAAACCAAATAAACATTGCATCTTAAATAACAATCTTTCAAATTAGGCATTCCTTCACTGAGTTTATGTTAGTGGTAAACTTTCTCAGGTTTTGATTAAAAATGACATACTAATTCCCTCATCCTTGTATTCTCTAAAAGTTGATGATTTTATTACATTATCTTCAAAATTCTGTTGTTACTTTGTCTAATACTTTTTCTTTCATGGTAATTTTTATTTAATGACTTTTTTTCTCAGGTATTTTGCTGGAATGTGCTCAAATTTTACTACTATGTTCCTGTCTGGAGAATTCTTTCTTTTTATATTTTTTTATTTAGCTTCTAAAGTTAAGATTTCATAACCCTCTCATCATTTTGAGAATATTTTTATCCACTTTCACCTTGAATATTTTCTATCTTACATTGTGTCAATCTTGCACTGTAAACTTTACATTGTAGCTAGGTGGGATTTATCCTGTTTTCCTGCACCATGTCCAGTTGTTTGTACTCTCATAGTTCATTTCTTTTATCTCCTTGCAAAGAAGAGTGATTTCCAAGCTTTATTTTCTAGTTTATTATATTATATGTTAGATTTAATCCCCTGTTAACCAACTTAATTCCTTTCATTTTCAATTGTATAGGTAATAAGAAATTTATGGCATTTAAATATAACTAGTTTTATTTTTTGAGATTGTTTTTTATAACTTACTGAATTATTTTATATTAAATAAACTTCACCAATTTCAGTTGTACAGTTCATTGACTATGATTAATGTAATCACAATTATGATAAAAAAACATTTCTATAAATTTTTGTTTTATAGTTACAGTTTTTATTATTTTTCATGGCTTTTATATAGTCTTATTTTTTCATTCTTTTTTATTATTTTAGATTCATTCATTATTTTTGGTTTTTAATTTTTGGACAACGACTGGAACAGCACATCAGCAGAGAACTGCCATAAGTCCAGGCTGGGTTTAGAAGGCGTCGTGGTACTAGGGATATTGTAGTTGATGTTAGATGGATCTTAGCTGAAAGCAGGGAATACCAGAGGAATGTCTTGACTGTGTGGATCATAACAAACTGTGGCTGACTCTGAGAAAAATGGGAATCCCAGAACACTTGATTGTGCTAATGTGAAACTTTTACTTGGACCAAGAGGCAGTCGTCAGGACAGAGCAAGGAAACACTGAATCGTTCAAAATTGGGAAGGGCGTATGCCAGGAGTGTGTCTTGTCTCCATACCTTTTCAGCCTGTATGCAGAACAGATCATCCAGGAGGCTGGCCTCTATGAGGAGAAATGTGGCATCTGGATTGGTGGAAGATCCATAAACAATCTGCGCTATGCAGATGACACAACCCTGCTTGCTGAAACTGAGGAGGACCTCAAGCGCTTGCTGCTGAGGGTCAGGGACTGCAGCATTCAATATGGATTGAGGCTCAATGTCAAAAAGACAAAGATTATCACCACTGGACCAATTGGCAGCATAAGGATGGATGGTGAAGAGATTGAGATTGTTTACAGCTTTAGTTTGCTTGGGTCCACAATCAGCATTCTTGGCACCAGCAGCCAGGAAAATTAAAAGATATATTGCCATGGGAAAGCCTACTGTTAGGGACCTCTCTAAAGTACTCAAGAGCAATGGTGTGTCTCTGGAGACCAAGGTGCATCTGGTAGAGGCCATGGTCTTTGCAATCACTCATTATGCATCAGAGAGCTGGACAATGACCAAGGGGGAGAGAAGGATAATTGATGCTTTTGAGCTTTGGTGTTGGAGAAGAGTGCTGAAGGTTCCATGGACTGCTAAGAGAACAAACAGATTCATCCTGGAGAGGGTTAATCCGGGCTGCTCCTTGGAGGCAAGGATTCTGAGGCTTCGTCTGACATACTTTGGTCATGTTGTAAGGAGAGACTGGTCCTTGGAAAGGGACATCATGCTTGGGAGGCTGGAGGGTAGGCACAGGAGGGGAAGGCCCTCTGGAAGATGGATTGATTTGGTGACTGGGGCAATCGGGATGAGTGTGGCGGAGGCAATGAGATTGGCACAGGACAGAGCAGAGTTTTGAGCTGTTCTACATAGGGTCGCTATGAGTCACAAGCGACTCAACGACACATAACGACAACCACAATATTTATTTTATAAAATGCTTTTGGTAATTCTGTAGTCTGAATCTCTTGTTGATCTCATTATGCCTTATTTACTCAGTTATTTCTGCTTTATCAGGATGTCCTCTCTGTTTCTCTTTATTTTGTAACTTTACACTACAGTGCGTATTTCTGCACATTTTTTTTATAATCCTATATGATTTTTGCTGTGAGTCTACTTATCTAGGAGAATATGTATTTGTTTTTGCTAAGTGACCATGTGGTACTCAAGACATTTTAAATTTTTTTCTATAATTTCACATTTAAAAGGATATTTCTATACAGAGTGTGTGAATATGAACATGTAAGAAAACACAATAACAAAATAAATGCCTACTTTCCCACCCCATAGTTTGGGGGGGAAAACCCTTGAGATGCTTACGTCTTAAAAGGCCTTCTTAGGGGCTGTTCCCTTTTGTCCTCTTTCCTCATGAGTGCACCTAATCAGTTACTTACCTAATCAGCAAATGAGTATGGAATGCTCACTGTATGCCAGACACTATTCTAGATGCACAGGATAGGACAAGGTTCAGATTTGTTATTCATAGGGTTGCTATAGATAATACCCTGATGATACCTAAGAATAACACATTCTAAATGCTGAGGAGGAGTGAACAAAGGAGGCAAAATCCCTTGCCTTTACATGAGATATAGCCGATTAGGAAAATGCCAATTTTTGTTGTTTTTTTTTTTTTAACTTATAGTAAGCTGTGCTGCAATCCCAAAGATATGCACTTTGAGGCCACCCCCAGTCACTCTGAGGGAGAAAGATAGGCAGTCTCCTACCCTGGGACAAGAGGGTCAGCTATGAGTCGGTTCTGACTCAATGGTACACAGCAACAACAAGTAAGCTGTTTTTGTTAATATCTGGCTAGTATATTATGACTCATAGTGTCCCTAGGGACAAAAGATCTGAACCTTGTCCTGACGTGAACATTACGCTGTCTTGTTTCATGATCACCGTTATGCTCAAGTCCATTGTTGTTTAATTATCCACCTTGCTGAGAGTCTTCTCTTTTGTCGACTTTCTGCTTTTCTCAGCATGCTGTCTCTTTCTAAGGGCTGATCCTTCCTAAAAAATGTGCTCAACATGTGTGAGACAAATGTCACTATCCTTGCATCTAAGTAGCAGCATTATTGCACATGAATCAGAGAGATTTGTTTATTGTTTTGGAAAGTCATAGGATGGGGAATACTCTTTCCCAGTATCACAATTCAAAGGCATTGATTTTTCTTTGTTTTTCTTTATTCATCTTCCAACTTTCAGATGTATAGAAAGCAATGGAAAATAACCATGATTTGCATCAAGAACACCTTAGTATTTAAAGTGACTATAGTATGTAAATGTAGATAAATATTGTAAAGCAAAGAGATATAGAGAATATAAAGGAGGAGAGGATTATTTGGTGGGGAAAGAGTCAGGCGTAGCTTATCTCAGAAGAAGGACTGAAAGAAGATGAGGAAGTGAGACAGTAAAGCTACATGGAAGTAAAGATTTTAGGTTGAGAGACAGTGAAAACAAATCCCCTGACCCTGAAGTGCACAGGGACTAGGAGAGGCAGTTTGACTAGTAGAAAGGTAAGAGGTAAAGGCAGGGCAGGAAATGAGACAGATCCTTTAGACATTGGTTGAAATTTTAACCACTTTCACATTTAGTAAAATGGGTAGCATTTAGAGGGCTCAGGAATAAAAATTATGTCCCTTGTGTGTTTTAAAGGGAGCTCTTGTGGCTTAGTTCTAAGGAATTGTACTGCCAACCTAAGGATATATGGTTCAAATCAAGCAGCTGCCCCATAGGAGAAAGATGTACAGTCTCCTTACATGTAATTTACTGCTTTTGAAAATCTGTTGAAGAGTTGAGTATGGGTTGATTCCAACACAGTGGTACATAACACCAACAGCATGTTTTAAAGAGATTGGTTTGATTAATGTTTTGAGATAAAATAGAACTGGTTAATATAAACGAAGACCTGCAAAGACATTTTTTTTGTAAGCCAGGTGGAAAATTATAAATGTTCAGCTCAGACTGTTAGCAGTGGACTTGGGGAGAAGGT
Source organism: Elephantulus edwardii (assembly GCF_000299155.1). Lineage (NCBI taxonomy): Eukaryota > Metazoa > Chordata > Mammalia > Macroscelidea > Macroscelididae > Elephantulus > Elephantulus edwardii. The sequence goes on from NW_006400008.1 coordinate 1,223,025, forward strand.
GGTTAGGTTCTGGATATATTTTTAAAGTAGTTTGTGGGATTTGTTAATGGATTGGGTACAGGTATGGATTGAGTTTTGGTCTGAATGTCTACAAGTATAAATTTAGCACTACCTCATATGGGAGAAAGGCTAAAACAGTAGGAATTTGAAGAGAATAATCCATTTTGGAAGTATTTTATTGGGGATATCTGTCAGTAAGCCATCCTAGTGGAGTTTTGAATAGAAAGGCAGTTAAGTGTTCAAGTCAGAACTTGAAGTGGGAGCAGCAACAGTGGATCCTTTTTGGTTTCATGCTAAAACTGGATTAGATCCCTAAAGTGGTGGGTGATGATAGAAGGAAGATACATTTCGGAAATCCAGGAAACTTCTATATTGTGAAGTCATGGAGATGAAGAGAAATTAGAAAAGTAGATTGAAACTGAACAGCCCATAAGACAGATGGAAAACCAGATGAGTGTGTTGTCCTGTCAATGAGGGCAATGATGGAGTCACTACGTGTGCCAACTGTTAATAATAGAATCCTGTATTATCAGGGCTGTAGTTTGACCTTTTGCTTGCTTTGGGAAGTAGGCAAAAGGTGAATTGGATTCAATTCAGAAAGAAAAGTGAGAAGCTGATTTGTCTTTTAAATGAAGGGAAGAGAATTAGACCATACAGTGAAGTGAAGACATAGGGAATTTTTTCAGATGAGGATAAGGATGATGATATATAAAAAGAAGGAAGATCTAGTGAAGTTTTACTACCAAATAGATGAGACAGAATAGAATCTAATACATGACCTGGTCTTTGGTAACTGACAACAGAGCTTTGGATTTAAAAGCATGGTGGTATTTGGGTGTTTCGTGGATATGGGAGTATTTTATAATATTTATATTGGCAGAGATGACTGTACATTTTCACAAATATAATGATCATGTTTGTCATTGCAGCATGGAAAAAAAAGGCCTTCTGTAATCTAGCAGCAAGCTCACATTCAATACAGGTCCTTTGAACATGCGGTTACACCTGTTCCCCTGTCACTCACTCTATGGTTTAGATCAGGCCTTCATAACACTTTCCAAAGATACTAATTTTCATTTGGGTATTGATTAGTGTCAATCTTTAACCATTCCATTACACCTCAGGAGGCTAGTACCACAGGATTTAAAATGTATAAAAGTAAGTAGTGTACTGACTACTAGCAAAAATAGCATTCCCTACTTACTAATTTGACAAGTATATTATGAACAAAATTTACTTTCTGTCAAAAATAATAATCTCGTAATTGCAAGGTACCTAGTAAATAATGCAAACACACAGATTAAGTAGATTATTGCCGTCTTTGCACTTAGTTGTGTGCTTTCTGAATGACAAAGTAGAATCAAAATAAGCCAGCAAATAATTTTATCCTGGAAGAAGATGTTCTTGTACTTTGTTCAAAAAGAACAAAATAAATACATACAGAAAATATTCTTTATACATCTCAAGTTAATCTTAACTTTAAGAATTTCAGCTATGCTTCTGCAATTTATACAAACTACTGCCTCAAATATTTGTAGCATTTTCTTACTAAAATAAAATGTCTGGTCTCTAAAGTAACATTTTTAAGGGAGCATGTGGATGTTCAGACTGTGGGTTGGCAGGACTCTGGAAGCAGTAAGTTGAAAAAAAATTCAAACGGAATAAATTTGCATCAGTGACTTTGTAGAGATTTAAAGGTATATAAATCCAACAAAATAAGGACTAAAATAATGTGAGTGAATATTATTTAATAACCTATAAAAATCAGGAGAGTCTTAGCACCAATTAAAACCTAGTCACATAAGCTATTGCATCATGGTTTGAATCAAATGCAATGAATATTTAATCATAGTTCTTGCTATTTGTATGATTGTCAGTAGAATTTTAAATAGTAGAGAACTTCATTCTATAGTGGTGGAATGGAGGCTGCAACATTCCTCTCTCTGCTTCCACAGTATGAAATCTGAAAGTTTCAAAATACAAAGATGAAGTTGAAGAATTTAATTCTAGTAGAAATAGCCTACTGCTACCCTAGAATCAAAAAAAAAAAGAATACCCATTATTAAATGTGTAGTAACATCTCAGAATTCTATCAGTAATGCAGGCAGGACAGTCAAGTTTTTGTTGGTTTGGTATGTTTTGTCTAATAATATGTCTTTCAAATAACTTTCATGAATTTAGATTATCCTGCAATCTCAAAACAAAATTCAATGCTAACAGTTTCTGTCAAATAATAAATGAGGGATTTTGTGAAACAAAATTCTAAGCAATGAAAGAATTAAGATGGCCTAAGGTGAAAATAGGTACGTTCTCAGTGATTTCGCACTGTTTGCATTAACAATGAATGCCTTTGGCACCAGCAGTCAGGAGACTAGGAGATGTTTTTCATTGAGAAACTCTGCTGTTAGGGACCTCTCCAAAATCCTTAAGAGCAACAATGTCAGTTTGAAGCTTAAGGTGGACCTGATTGCACCTGAAATCATTTACTACACATCTGAGAGCTGGACAATGAAAAGGATGATAGAAGAAGAATCGATGCCTTCAAGTTGTATTGGAGAAGTGTACTGAATGGACTCCATAAAAATAGATGGATCCTGGAGAAAGTACAGCCATCATGTTCTTTGGAGGAAAAATTGACAAAGCTTCATCCCTTATACTTTAAGCATGTTACTGGGTGAAGCTTTTACTTTGAAATAGACATCATGCCTGAAAGATAGAGGCTCAGCAAAAGAGAAGAAGACCTCTTAGGAGATGGCTTGACACAGTGACTACACCAGTGGACTCAAATGTGTCAACGATGATGAGGACAGCACAGGAGAGGAGAGGAGAGGAGAGGATCTGTCTGTTTTTTATAGGATTATTATAAGTTGTACTTGACTTGATGGCACCTAACAACAACAAGGTATTATATATGATGGATTGACACACTCTCGGAAGCATTGGGCCCAAATATATCAGAAATCATAAGAATAGTTCAGAATAGGACAAAGTACAGATCTGTTGTTTATAGGATTCCTATAAATGAAACTCAGCTGTACTTAACAAGAACAAGATATTATATTAAATTTATTGGATTTTTAATGAAATACTCTTCTTCAGAATTAATATGCTTATGGAGGAAATTTTGTTACTCTATTGGATCAATTTATATTTTTTTAAAGAAATAACTTCTCATTTTAAAAAAATGTCATAATCAACTTTATGACAATTAACATTAGTCCTGGAAAAGCATTATGTATAGTATACTGTTTTTAATCTATCTCAAAAGGATGGACATAAAAAATTCAAAATTATCATGCTTACCAGTAACTTCTTAATAGAAAAGAAATGAATAATTTGTGAGGAGGACGAGATTTTAATTATTCAGCATGCTTTTAATAGAACTGTCTTGGTACTCAAGGCCCTATTCTTGATGAATATAAATTAGGAAAAGTCTTTATTGACAAATATAGTTAATAATGTCAGGTATTTTTCCCCCCTTGGGGATTTTATTTTGAATTGAACAATCAAAAGAGTTCACTTAGAAGTCAGATTATTTAAGTTAATTGTTATTAATGTTTTCTACATTTATATTTAAATTGCTTTCATGTAACAAAAGGTCTATTTTTTGCTTTGATTAAAATAGAAAATAATTTTCTTAATGGAATTTACTATTATTAGAAAATGAAGTGAAATCATCTCCTGTGGGATAGAGCATAAAAATTATAATACATATTTGGAATAAATAGCTACATCTGCTCCTCAGATATACTGAGTTTACAAAATTATCAGTGGGTAGAATTATACCTTTTATAAGGAGAGTTATAAACAGCCACACTCTTACTGTCAAAGCAGATGTAATAGGAGCTGTCTAAACTATCACCTTCTAAAAGAATAGTAGCAAATGAGGCTCATTTTAAGAAAAATCTTGATTTCTTATGAAGCATAAGCATTTCCATAATCAGAGCCAGTTTACAGTCTCCATTAGCAGATAATATTTTTTAAAATTTTTATATCTACGATGATATCACATAGAACTGCAATATTCTTTGTTTTCAAATGGAAAATAAAATGCTAGAAAAGAGCGAAAAAAGGAAGAAAAATTCAAAGTAAACAAAGGCTTATATTCAGAATTGGAATTTTTACTATGAACCAACTTTTTTTGTAACCTAAATCACTCAATTCCAACTACAAATTCAGGTTCTAAGAGGAAGTATATAGAACTTGGAATTTTGTCTTTTTGTTCTCATCTGCATGATGTTTGCTTTAAGAGACCTGGCAGTTGTGCCTTTCAATTTCAGTTAAAACTACTGGTAAAATAAAATTTAAGATATTAAGATGAATTTGCACGTTAATATTTTCTTAATTTTGTTAACATTTTTGTTGGATTTAGGTTTCTATAAAATATATACTAGAATACATAAAATAAAAATGTTAGGAATTAATTTCCCAACAGAAAAGACATGCTAAAGAAGTAGAAAAGTAAATTGTCATGATAAAAATTAATGACATCTTTCTGCTTGTTGTAACTAAGATAGTCATCTGTACAATGATATGGAAGATGAAGATTATGATGTGTGGGAGTGGGATTGTATATTCTGACTCATCGGCCAAGTGCCACTTACATATTTGTTGTTGTTTGGTGTGTCGAGTCGTAGATGACTCATAGCGACCCTATGAACAAACGGACTGAGCATTGTTCATACATAGCATTTCCGGAGGCAAGCCATTTCCGAAGTGGATGCCGTTCCTGCTTCCAGGCTTGATTTAGTCGGGAAGCTCCAGCCAACACTGGCCACCATGGGTGCCCATTACCACGATTGGCACATCACTGTCACAGTCTTCAGCATCACAGCAACCACGAGTTACCTCTGTACATCAACGCACAGACCAGTGCTATACCACCTAGAAGAATGTTTGACAGGAAAACAATTTGAACCTGGCGGGAGGAGAGAACTGAGGGCAGGGAGAAAAGTGCAACAATGAAAGAATGTAAATCCAAAGTCCCTGTAAACTTTCATTAAAATTAATAATTGAAAAAACAGGAGGGGAAATAAACTTTAAAAACCCAGAAGAGAACCTGAAACTTGATGTGCTACATAGAGTAGCTAAAGCCGGTGGAAGGCATGATACATAAAAGAGCTGAGGAAAAGATTCAATGAGCAGCTTGAGAAGGCAAAGTATCACAATAAAATGTGTAAAGACTTGGACTTAGAAAATCAAAAGAAAAAAAGCACATTCAATATTTCTCAAACTGAAAGAACTGACTAGAAACATCAAGCACATAACTTCCTCTCCACTAGGCCAACATAGCCACTTACATAGGCATGGGGAAATAGGGCCGTGTGAATAAGATTAAAGGTGTGCACTGTACCTATCTTTGAAGTTACTTTGTTCTTTTTCCACACTAAATAATTTGGCTATTATTTTAAGATTGCTTAGGAAAAAATGAAGGGCTCAAAGGATGGGAATGACTTTATCTGACCCTTATTTTACTATCTCAATTTTATTATTGTTGAAGATGGCTTAATAAGGAAAGTCTGGAAAGACAGAGATGAACTGGGCAATCTTAGAAATTATCCTTTTGAAAATCTGAAAAGAGCTTCACTGGATGGGAGAAAGAGAAATACAGTAAAAGAGCACAGTTAGAAGTTGTAGAAACTCAGTAGGAATAACAGTGATGAACTAGACCTAACTATGTGAAAGAACAAAGACATATAACAACCAAAGGCTTCTTACTTAAAAAGTAGGGAAATAATCAGTGTTAAGGTGGAGAGTCAGAAGAAATGTGAGATTTGAAGTATTCTAGATTTAGTAGACTGTTCAGTGGGAAAATAATTAAAGAATTAAAAGTGAACATAGAACTTGAGAGAATGTTGGGTTGTGTATATTAGGTACTTAAACTGTGATAATTCTATTTGAATGCACAGATCTATCTTTAATATTACTATTGAACAAACATAGTAAATGAGTTCTCACAGAGAAGGCTTGAGGTGATGTGAAAGCCAAGGAATGAATTATTTTGAAAAGATAGAAGTAGTCAAAAGGATCTGATTTCCGAGGCAACTAAAATTAAAAGAGAAATTAGTTATATCTCAGAGATTTTGGATTTAGGAAATGCTTGGGAACATTATTAAAAAATAGCACAGAATTGATTTGTAAATTAAATTGTAAACATTATGTTAGCACGACATGAATTCCTGTTCTAAGGGATCTATATTTATGATTCATATTTTTCATATTTTTTTTAAAAAAACCTTTTTACTGGTTTGCTTACAAAGTTCATGTTCATTGTTTTTCACACTAGATCTTTCCCACTTCCTTACCCACACCTCCCTCTCCCCATCATGTTGTGCAACCCCTCGATTACCCTCCTCCCACCCATCCTCACTTCTCTGCTCCTACCCTCCCTCCCTTAGATCCACATACACATCTTAGTTATCTGTATTTTCCATATTTATGAATTATATCCTCTGTCTCAAGTAGTACTTCTATCCATTTATCATTCAAGTTCAAAACTCTCATCCAGGTTATATCTAAATTTTCAGTTCTATTAAAGGCAACTCTTTTGATTTACACTAAGATTATCTAGGCCCAAATGAACTTTATATTTGGTATTATCATTCCTAACAGGGCCATTGCAATGATGATATGTAGTTAACAGCTGTCTTATTTTTTAAATTTTTTTCATCTGTACTCCGGTAGTTAATAAAGTTGCTTAGTCTTTATGATAATATGACTTATCCTGTCATTTTCTTTTAATTGACATATAACAAAATTTTTTGACACTTTGCACAATACAGAAGAGCAATGGTGTCTCTATGGAGACGAAGGTGTGTCTGATACAGGCCATGGTCTTTGCTATCACTTGTTATGCATCAGAGAGTTGAACAATGACTAAGGAGGATAGAAAGAGAATTGATGCCTTTGAGCTGTGGTGCTGGTGAAGAGTATTTAGAGTACCGTAGACTGCTAGGAAAACAAACAGATTCATCCTGGAAAGGGTCAAACCGAGCTGCTCCTTGGAGCCAAGGATTCTAAGGCTCCATCTAACATACTTTGGACATGTTGCAAGGAGGGACAGGTCCTTGGAGAGGGACATCATGCTTGGTAGGGTGGAGGGACAATGCAGAAGGGGAAGGCCCACTATGAGGTGAATTGATTCAGTGACTGAGGAAATCGGCATGGGTGTGTTGGAGACGGTGTGATTGGCACAGGACAGAGCAGAATTTAGGGATGTTGCACATAGGGTCACTATGAGTCGCAAGCGACTCGATGGCACATAACAACAACAACATATGTAAATATAAATATAATTTTGTGATGATTATTTCTTTTCTTTTTTGTGGGGGGTGTTAAGACATTTAATTTTTCTTTCTTTATGCTTGAGCTTAAAAGTGCCTCAATAAAATTATTTATATTCATTCTACATATTTTAAATCATATATTCTAAGCTGAACATTAATTAGAATATAAAGGACCTGGTAAAACTGAATGAAGTTAACATAAATATTGTTAAAGTTAATTTTTATAAACATATTAGTAAAAAAAGAGATATTTAGAAAGCATTTCAAAAGAGTACTGTGACATCTGATTCTATCTCATTAGGTAAAATAATAATGTATGTTTTTAACCTGCTTTGTGTGATGCTAAGTTGACTCTCCTGCCTTTCACACCATGCTCTGCCCCAAAACTCTTTAAGGTCTCAGGCCATTTTATCTGTTTTTCTTTCTTCTTCTTCTTCTTTTTTTTTTAACTTTAGCTTATATATTTGACTAAACACTATATATCCTAATTTAGACCAAATTTCCCTGGCAAGAATGCTCATATATGACTCATTTCTGAGGTTGCAACATTCTTTGCATTCAAGGACAAGGTATAAAGTTAGAAATACAATAAAATACTTTTTATCAATTGCAAATAATAAAAAATGATATATCAATATCTGGCTTGATGAGATTGATTCCTGTTACTGCCTTAGTAATAACAGCTTACCTTTTAGTATCTTCAAATTATATAAAGGATTTTATTTAATCTAATTTTCTCATTACATCCTTGACTAGTTTTCAGATTGGTTTAGAGTATGATACAAATAAGATTAATTAAGCATTTTAATGTTGAATAGCATTCCTAGCTGTCTTTTTCATAGCCACACATCTTAAATTTGGTAACCTTTTCAACTATTGAAATAAAGAAGTAGAGTGTAGACAGAGGTAGAAAAATCATTACTTATTCATTTATATCCAGGGAAATGAAGTTCAAACAACATTATCTATTCTTTCATGATCACTAGCATGGTTATAGTTAAGGACTATTGAGGTATTTTATTCACCACTGTCCTGGGTATTTGAAATTTCTGGGCTAGAAATTTTTCCATGTTGACTCGTTAGCATCTTCCTGTATTGACTTGTTAGCATCTGTCAACTGCATACCCTCTTACCTACTGTTATCAGAATGCTCAAAAGTATGGTTAGCCCATAGTTTCAGGAGTGCTTTAAAGAAGAAATGTTTATATAAAAAAATGTATATTTTAAAACAAAATAACAGTTTCTTATCTTTAAAGAAAGATCATTTTTATACAGTTGAAAACTCAAGATGACTAATGGTACTTGGTTCATCTTTTCTACTTATAATTTTTTATGTTGAGCCGTTTCAAGGAAAATGACTTTATTTAGGTGAATTACTTTATCTGACATAGAATACAAAATTTATACTGTAATAATTTTTAAAAGGAGTATATATGGGGAAGAGACTGAGGTTGTTAACAATTCTAGCTTGCTCAGCTCCACAGTCAACACTCTTGGCATCAGCAGTCAGGAAATCAAAAGATAAAATTGCTCTGGGGAAATCAAAAGGTGAATTGTTCTGAGGAAAGTTGTTTTCAGGAACCTGTCAAAGTACTGAAGAGCAACGATGTCAATCTGGAGACTAAGATATGCCTCATTCAGGCCATGGTCTTCACAATTACTTGATAAACATCAAAGAGCTTGACTGTGACCAAAGATGATAGAAAAACTTACACATTTTAATTATGGTGCTGGAGAAGAACATGCCAAGAGAACAAACAGGTTTATCCTGGAGAAGATGAAACCAGGCTTCCTCTTGGAATCAAGGACTTTGAAGATGCATTTCACATACTTTGGGCATGTGGCCAGGAGCAACCAATCCCTGGAGAAAGACATCAGTTTTGGAAAGGTGGAGGGACAATGCAGGAGACGAAGACTCCAGATGAGATGAATTGACACATAGGTATGGTGAAGACAGTGAGATTGGCCTAGGAGAGAGCAAGGTTCTGAGCCTTAGGTACATAGGGCGTTTATGAGTCACAAATGATTCAGTGCCACAGATCAACCATCACAACATCCCTAATAACTCCCTAATAACTGATAAAATAGAATTTTATAACTGAGAATTGGAGAGTGGCACTTAAAAATATTATAAACAATTTATAATGTTCTTAACATTGTAAAGGTAGTGTCAAAGTAACACAATATAATGAATTTTTTTTCACTGAGTTGGCTGCATTTAAAGGCTCAGAATGATGCACACCCATGTTTATTGCAGCTTTGTTCACAAGAGCAAGGAGTTGGAAACAACCTAAGTGCCCATCAACAAACAAATGGATAGAGAAGCTGTAGCATGTTCACACAATGGAATACTATGCTGCATTGAAAAACAAGGAACTCATGCAATATTATTCAACATTGGTGACCCTGGAGGACATGATGCTTAGTAAACTATCTCAGTCACAAAGGGACAAATAACTGCATGGTGCCACTGTTGTAAAACAGGACTGACCTTGGGGTTGGGGAGAGACTGAGAAAGATAGGTGCAATAATGTATACTGAATTGAAACAGATGAGGAGGAAAACTGTTTAAAAGGGATATGTGATTAGATATTTTTGTCATGACAGGAGTCTAGAGCAAAGGCTACATGGTGGAGTGAACCTGGGGGAGGGTTTATAAAACAATTAAAGAATTTTTGTTTTACTTTTTACAAGAGGGTAGTGTACTGGAGGGAGAATTGGGAGGGGAGAAAAGTGCACCAATGAATGAATGGAAATCCAAAGTCTCTGTAAATTTTTACTGAAATTAATAATAAATTTAAAACATAAAGGCTCAGAATGTTACTGCAATATTCATATCACCAAGTAGTTTAAAAATCTTTTTTTTTTAATTTTAAGTATATTCTACCTTAAATGATACTTTTCAACTCAGAACTTTGTTTTCTTAAGTGTTTCTTGTTTTATTAAATCAGTGTATCAGCTATTTGGCTTACTAGATCTGTGTTGTTTGTTGTTAGGTGTTGTCAAGTTGTCTAAGACTCTCGTGATCTCTAACGTGCGCCAGCCTCTTATTACAATCGCTGTGTCACACTATCTTGTTGAGAATATCCCTTTCTTTCTGTGACTCTCTACATTTCCAACCATGATGTGTTGTTTTTCCCCCAAGGACTGGCTCATTCTGACAACATGCTCAAAGTATATAAGACAAAGTTTTACTATCTTTCCCTTTAAGGAGCACCCTGACGGCCTTTCCTCCAAGACAGACTTGTTTGGTTCTATAAGAACCCATGAGATACTCAGTACTGTTCTTCACCACTGCAATTCAAAAGCTCAGTTTTTCTTCTATTATCCTTATTTATTGTTCAACTTTCAGGTGCATGTGAAACAATTGAAAATAGCATGATTTTTATCAGGTGCAACTTAGTGTAACTGACATCAATGCTCTTTGGCATTTTGAGGAGGTCCTTGACAGCAGATTTTTTTGAATGCAAAATGTCTTTTCATTCTTATCATGGATGCTCATTGTAGATCCAAATAAAATAATAGCAATCCATTAACATAATAGAATGGTATTTAAAACAAAAGAACTTATTTTTCTCATTTTAACACAAACAGCTCAAATATAAAAAATTCTTTAACTCTAATAACAATATAAAGATATCCAAAGTCATTATATTACAAAAGCATTCAAAGCAATTTTTTGTATACAATTGCTAAGTTAAGCAGAAAAACTTTTCCTTTGCAAAGGAGTTTAATTTCCATCTAATTATGAGGTTTGCTTGCTTCATTCCTATATCCTTATCACGGATACCACTTTGAAGATAATGTCTCACCCAAGCCATGACATTTTCAGGTGCTTGATGTGTGTGTGTGTGTGTGTGTGTGTGTGTGTGTGTGTGTGTGTGAAAGTTGGTCAATAACTAGTGAAAACTGAAGAAGATGAATACCTTTGATTTGTGGTGTTAATGAAGAATGTTGAATGTATCCAAGGACTATGAAAGAACAAACAAATATATCTTGGAAGAAGTGGAGCTGGAATGCTTCTCTCAGATGCTTTGGGCTTGTTATTATAAAGGGTCCATTTCTAGACTTCATGCAGTGTAAAATAGATCAATGAAAAATAAGAAGACTCTGATGGGATAGAATGACACTGTGACTTCAACAATATACTTAAGCACAGCAGGGATTATGTGGGTGACACAAGAGCATTTGTTGTTATTGTTGTTGTTGATTGCCATTGAGTCAAGCACAACTCATGGCGACCCTATGAACAAAAGGCCCTTCTATAATTATTGTCATTTCTCCAACTTCATAGAGTTTACAGTGGCATGTGGTTTATGAAGTGGATGTCATGTGTGCTTCGAAACCTGTCTTAAACTGGGAGTTCTGCCAAACACAGCCCACGATGGGTATTTGACAACCTATTGCACAGTTGTTCCTTTATAGAATTTGAGACCCCAATGGCACAAGATTTAGCAAACCCAGATTACCTCAGTACAGCCAATAGACCAGAGTGCTGTAGGATTTAGAAGAATGTTCCTCCAAAATATAGTAACAAGGGATTAAAATACAATCCCTTGGGTCAAATTTACTGTTTTTTTTTTAATTGAACAATGGATCTGAACCTTGACCTATCTATTCTGTGTCTTTCTTGCCATCTCTGATAAACAGTCATTTTGTCAATATCCCTTTAAGTCATTTTGTCAATATCCCTTTATTTAATACAGTACCTTAAAAATGGGTCGTTAGGGTCTTAAAGTTGCCACACTTTGTTCCTTTCAATTCTTTTTCAAAATCAAATCAAAATATAGCTTAAGAGAAGGTATAGATAAAGCCAAAGGACCCAGAAAGAACAGTCTCTCAAATTCTATGGTCCCAGAGTATGGATTATATAGTGATGATGTTGTTGTGAGCTGTCAAATTGGAACCAACCTATAGTTGACCCAGATCCCTTGTATATAGTTCAGGAAAAAAATTGGGCTTTTATTAAAATACTGTATATATGAATG
>NW_006400008.1:1235460-1254565 GCF_000299155.1 Elephantulus edwardii
TAATATAATATCATATAATATAACAAATTTAGGGACTTCTCATGGCCTAGTGCAAGGAGTTACCCTGCCAACTCCAAGATATGTGGTTCAAATCCAGCAGCTCCTCTGGGGAAGAAAGTTGGGCAGTCTCCTCCCATGTGATACACTGCCTATGAAAAGACACTAGTGGATAATCTATGTGTCAATTTGATGGTATATACCAACATATATAATTTACTTTTAAGCATCTAAAATGCAATGTTTTGGTGCTAGTTTAATAGTTTCCTTCTGAAAATATCCTTTACCATTGTCCTCCAGTAAATTTCTATGCAGTGTCATAGACCAAATAGAACTGTCCACATGACGCCCAAGGTTGTAATCTTTAGGAAAAAAAGTTGCAACATTTTTCTCCCTTGAGACAGATGATGAATGTAAATTAGGACTTTTTGTTAACAGTTAGACACTTAAGCAAGCCTCTTTACACCTATGACAAGTTGAGCTGAATTTATAAATATTGAGAAAACAACTTAAAGAATAATGATTTGTGTGCAAGAGCGGAAACCTATAAAAATTGTTGCCAAGTTAAAATCTTTAAGGACGGATCTTCCATCGCATGTTTCCTCAGTCCTAAAATCCTCAGTTAGGTTTGCTAAATTTATTCATGGCTACTCCATCTGTTCCCTGCAGAGAGAACCTGGAAGAATATATTTAGGTGTGGCCTCTTAACACTACTCCAATGAGTCACGTAAGAAAGAAATCACTGGGATTTCTTAACCCAGCTAGGTGTGTGAAATACTGCTTATAAAATAAACAACAGGATTTTGCTATTAAAAAACTGGATCAGATAATTTAGGACACATTAATAATAAAATATAAAGTTAAATATTGAAAATAATGGGTCAGACTTTAAACTCTAAGTCTTTAATTATGTCTATTTCTATCATCTCTGTATCTATGTACATTTATATATCATCTATATCTATATCATCTATCTATAATTTATCTCTATCTCTATATGTATCTATATCATCTATATCTATCTCTGCATCTATCTATATCTATATCCTATCTATCTATCTATATCTATCTATATCATCTACATCTGTATCTATTTCTGCTGCTAGATATCAAGTTAACTATATTGTGAAAAACAGATCTGTATTCTTTCCCATGCTGTGACATCCTCACCATCTCTCACACACTCATCCCATTGTTATGGTCACTGAGTCAGTTTATCTTGCTCAGAGTCTTCTCTTTCTCTGAGCCTCCCCCTTTTTCAGCATGAAGTCTGCTTTCCCTTTAATCTGACTATGCGGAAGGGAGCTTCAAAATGAGATGTTGATTGTAAGTCTTCCAGAGCCACATAAGTGGTTGAGCATTTCATTTGATCCTTATGGGGCTACCAATGCTTTTTTCTGATTCTACTAGAATTTCTTTTAATGGAACATAATATGCAGGTAACTTCTGTCTTTTGGTGGAACTTGTGGACAAAATACATGCAAATGACAAGCCTGTTGCTCCCTAGAATTCTATAAAAAGGGGAAGATGCACGCTCAATTTTCAGTTGTCTTCGAGAAAACAATTGTAAACAAAAAGGGAAACTCTCTGACTGATTTAGGTAAGAGCCAAATTAAATTAATTCAGCATTTTCCTTGCTATGTCAGCTTAGATTTCACTTTTTGTTTTCCATTCTTAAGGGCATTTGCAACCATTTACAGAACTCTCTATAGAGCAATAGCTATGAGGATGAGGCAGAATAAGACAGTGTTTCCTTCTGTTGCACTAGGGTCCCTGTAAGTCAGAGATGAATCAGCAACACCCAAGAGCAACAAGATAGGACTCCTGTGTAAGATGCTAAAAAACTCAAATCATTGCTTTCTAGTTGGAATCCAACCAGCTGACCTGCCATCAGGTCTTCTGAGGCTACAGATTGCCCAGGAGGTGATTGCCCATTTCCCCCCAACTGACTTTACTGGTGGATTTAAACTGCCACACAGGCCTGGCATTTGAGTTGGCAGCATAACTATGTGTCAGATAAGTTACAGAGAAAGCAAGTGCTTAGATTTCATGGTGGAGTCTGTTTATAACTTTCATCTGCTTTACACCAAAGTTGAGTTTGGGATAGTTTGTTAGACAGCAGTGGTCACTGATGCAAAAAGATCTGTTTGGTAAGTGGAGGAGGAGGGTAAAGAAAATGGGAAAGATCCAAAGGCGATCAGGAATGACAGAAAAATGAAAGACATGGTTTAATTGTTTAATTGTGATTGATTTTATAAAACATAATGAATGAGAATGAGTGTATGAAACACTATGTGAATGAAGGACAATGTGAAACACAAAAAATGGTTTGCTTTATAAACATTATTCAACAGGAAAACCCTCAAAGAGATAGATTGACACAGTAACTACTTTTAGTGTAATAATGGTAAAATAATGATGGAATGAGATGCATTTAGTGACTGCAATGAGTACATTGGAGATTTTCAGAATTACACAAGGTTGAGCAGAGGTTTGTTTTGTTAAACAAAGGGTTGGTATGAATCAGAACAGATGCAATAGCAACAAACAACAGAATTTTTCTTTCTAGGCTAGCTGTCATGTAAAAAGGCAGAGGAAAGCGCTTATGGGTGTTAGTTGGTTGATATGCAATATGGACCTTTCAAGACCTCCACCCTACTGGGATGTGACTCTGCTCTTATCAGATGGTCAGCTGAGTGAAAAGATATGATGACATTACACAGCAAAAACTCAGAGCATTATGTTTTACTTTAGAAATGCACATTGCAGAGATGACTTTTGTCCTCTTTCTGACAAATGAAAAGCATAAATAATATTAGAAATGTCAGAAATGTTTATTTTTTCACCTGACTTCATATCCTTTACCACTCATCAGTTTCAGGCCCAGGGATCTTGTACACAAATGTTTACACACCTAGATCTAGTCTTTCTGGCAGGGAGATGTTGGTTTGAAGTGTCTTGGCTTCAATTGTTTCTATCTAACATAGTCATGCATAATGTCGTAATGAAGACATAAAATAACAACCTTCCATCATCTAACAACTTTTTTTAAGCTAAAAGATGGGAGTTCTGGTGGTTTAGTCCATAGCAAGTTTCATAGTTATCCAAAAGGCCAAGTGTCTCCAAAGATCCATGTCCACCATCAGTATCATGAGAGAAAGACAGACCATCCCTTCCTGTTAATATTTACAGCTTTAGAAGCTGTCTTAAAAGCTGTAATTTTTATAATTTTAGAAGCTCCTTATGGGTCAGAATTGACTTGATCGCAGTGAAGTGTGATATAACATTCTTAACCCCTGGTATCCCTTATCCTATATAAAGGGATATTTTCTGGAGGGTGACCCAGAATAGTTAAGAGATAAAAGCTGAGAAAGCGAGTAGCAAATAAGGTACCTGAGTACCACTAAGAAAGAATTGTCAAGCAACAATTGTCAGTGCAACCTTCGGATCCAGGTTCCTTTAATGAGAAGTCATTTGACAAAGGGAAGGCCACAACGTATGGAGATCTGCAAGGAATGCTGTGTCTTCAGATCCTGAAGGAAACCGAGACCTTCCTCAGGAGCTGACAAAGACAGAAGACCTTCTCCTGGAGCCAGCACTTGAATTTGGACTTCTAGCCTCCTAAACTGTAAAAGAGTAAATATATTTTTGTCGTATCTATGTGAGAGCAGAACTGGGTAATTGGGATTGCATTGGAATGAACGAACTCTGTGTTTTTTCCTGAACCTGGTCTAATTGTCACTGATTTTGGCAGTCCACCTTACTACTTCACAGTTAAAGATTATAATTGATTAGTTCTTTTCCACTTTCACACCCACACTGACATTCTTCTTTTTTTTTTTTAATATATTCTTGTTGGTTCATTTTTAAGAGAATAAATCAAACCAGGGAAGACTTACCTCAACACCCTTACTAACCAGATTACATTTAAATATGGTCTGTGTACTTTAAGCTCTGTGCTGTAGGTAGTGATAAACAGACATTCAATCTGCTAATGGAACAATGATTTATTTTTCGTCAACTGTTGTAAGTAAAACAGCATTGCATAATGCCATACCTCATTGCTGGAACTTTATAATTAGAGTAAAATGGTCATTTAAAACAACTTGTGTGGAATAGGACAGAAAGAAGTTACAAATTATAAAGAAGATGATGGTATGTGACCTCAAAGGTTGTTTTTATTTGATTATAAAATTATTATGTCAAAATTCTATGTCTTTTTTTTAAAAGGTAACCTCTTTTTGTGCATTGTAATTTAGTGAAATTGGAAAATTATTTCACTTTTCCCCTCTATAATGCTCTCCTCACCAATTCAACCTCTGAAACTCCCCTACCCACACGTTGCTGTTCAAATTCTGCAATTGGAAGAAGTGCTTTATGTCGTGGACTCATGTGGTGGTTATTGTTGCTATGTGTCTTCGAGTCACTTGCGACTCATAGCGACCCTATGAATGAGACCCCTAAACCCTGCTCTATCTTGTGCAAACCTCACCGTGTCTGACATACTTATTTCCACCACCCCAATCACAGAATGTATCTATCTCATCGAGGATCTTCCTCTCTTGCGCTGTCCCTCCATTCTCCCAAACATGATGTCCCTCTCCAAGGATCAGTCCCTCCTTACAACATGACCAAAGTATGTCAGACAAAGCTTCAGAATGCTTGACTTCAAGGAGCAGCCTGGCTTCACCCTCTCCAGGACAAACCTGCTTGTTTTCCTAGCAGTCCATGGTATATTTAACACTCTTCTCGAGCACCACAGCGCAAAGGCATCAATTCTCTTTCAGTCATCCCTAGTCGCTGTACAACTCTCTGTTGTATAGCACGCATTTGCGAAGACTATAGCCTGGTAGTCTCCAGATCAGGCCCACCTTAGTCTCCAGCCTGACACTGTTGCTCTTCAGTACTCTTTAGATTCCCCTGATAGCTGACTTTCCCAGTGCAATTCATCTCTTGATTTCCTGGCTGCTGGTACCGAGAGTGTTGACTGTGGAGCCAAGTAAACGAAAACTGTTAACTATCTCAATCTCTTTACCATCCATACTGATGCTGCCAATTGGCCCAGTGGTGAGAATCTTTGTTTTCTTGATATTGAGCTTTAATGCATTTTGAAGGCTACAGTCCTTGACCTTCTGCAGCAAGCACTTCAGATCCTCCTCAAATTCAGCAAGCAGGATTGTGTAATCTGAACAACACAGGCTGTTGATGACTCTTCCACCAATCCTCATACCATATTCATCCTCGTATAGCCCAGCGTCCCGGATGATCTGTTCTGCATACAGATTGAAAAGGTATGGAGACCATAGACACGAGAAAACAAGCACAGAGTTTTATTTAACAACCACTCTTAAGAAGACTAAAGAACTTTGTTTCAGTAACCAACTTACTAAATGATGGGGTGCAGGAATTAAAAAAAATTCTGTATCTATACTTTCTTTTGATAACTCACTGAACAATAAGAATATATGCACATCAAGAAATGAATCAAAGCTCAACCTTACTGTAACCATTCATTAAAATCACAAAATTTTTTGAAAAGAGAAAAAATGATATGTGAGAATGTAAGAAAAAATAAACATTAATAATTTAAAATGTGAAGTTGAGAACCCCAAAATGTAGGAAAGCCAGCAAAAATTAAAATACTATTGCATCAAAATGTGATCTCAATTATTAAATTCACTTTGTGTTTTAACCATAATTATAGATATAATTGCTATTTATGCAGCTATTCAGATGTCCTCATAGATAATACAGTAAAATTAATCTGCCATTTATATAAGGTAGGCAAATGTATGAATTTCTGTAGAGTGCCACTTAAAGCAAAAGAAGGAGTTATCAATGTAAAGTTTCATGTGCTCTTTTCAGCAGGCTACCGACAATAGTTTATGACCCTGGCTGAAGAAGTAGATATGAGTTAAAAGATGTCCTTTCCAAACTGGGATTATAGGCTTTCTTGTTTGAAATACTGGTATGGTGACCTGGAGGGCTTTTGCATGGCTTCTAAAGGCCAAATTTCCCTCTAAGTGGACTTATCACTAAGATCAACCTGTGTACTTAGGTTCCCACTAACTCTTTTCAAAGAGAATGCTGCTGTGAGGAGATTTATCCAGATTTAAAAACTATCTGTGGAAGCCACTACCAAATAGTATCTTCTCAAACCAACCTATGGGAAAGCCCATAAAAGCTTAGTCTCCCAGGCTGTCTTGATAGCAATCTCCTTGATTCTGGATCTTAAATTTTCAATAACTGAGTTCTCTCTTTTATGTGAAAAAAAATCATAATCAGAGATGAAAAGCAATAGTTGAGAAAAATGTGAAGGAAAATACCAGCCTGCAAAATGATATGCCAGCAGTTGAGTAGAATATGATTTCAGAAATCCAAGTAGATAGATGTTTATGATAAAAAGGAGTTTAGAGAAGGTTCATGCATTATCTGCAGTCATTTCTAGTTGTCTCCCAAAACAGAGAATTGTTAACATTAACTCTATCGATGATGAGTTGGTCTGACTTGATAACAACAATTGAGTTGAACCTATTCATAATACTTTCTTGGCAGAAGATGTTAGAAGGCCACCCTATGCTTATTCTATCAGCCCTTCTAACTCTTGCCCTCTGTAGTTCATCTGTAATATGTTCAGGAATGCTATTCCTAGGGATGTATGCAGCAATTTGCTTCAATTTCCTTCTTACTCCTCACTTGACATTAATGGGAACAAATAATATTTTCCTTTACTAAACTGAATATACTTCATTCCCCATTTTCCCTTTTCATTACAAAATAATTTCCTTTTCTATGTACTATAAATTCAGGTTGTATATGATGGCAAGAAACAATAATACCTTTTTATTTGGTAAACTAATTTTTGTTTTACTGCTCTTTTCTTTAGTAAAACTGAAGTTACTTTAGAACAGACAAATGAGAGAAAGGGCAACATCAGTCATTCCTATCTGACAAGCAAAGTTGAAATGCTTTGTTAGCTAGCTTTGAAGAATATTTCTTATGTCTGTCTGCATTTATGGTTTTTTTAAATCCTGTTTTATTCCAAGATCAATTTGTAATGGTTTACCAGGAAGCATGGTATAAAAAAGGTACCTAAAACTAAATCAAGTCAAAAGATAAATGGTGACAAAAATGGCTTCAGTTCTTCAAAGTAAACCCAAAAAGGAAAAAAAAAGAAGTGAGTTTCATGATTAACAACATCTGAGAGACACATGCACACACACACATGCACATACACTCAGAGTTCTCCAAAGTAAACCCAAAAAGCAAAAAAAGTGAGTTTCATGATTAACAACATCTGAGAGACACATGCACATGCACACACACACATGCACATACACTCACACAAATTCAGAGAAGTTGTTCCTATGATCATCCCCAGGAAAGCGATCCAAATTAAGAATATGGTTTTCATTTGCATGCTTCTCTAGAAATACAGATAACTTTTTTTGTCATTTTCTCACAGAGATTTCAACACCATCTGGCTTCTCTTGAAAGTCGGGCGAAGTTGTGGTTTCCTGCTGTCTTTGTCCTCCCATGTTGCAGCATATTTTCACAAAAGCTTGTTAGAAGTCATGCTTGTACAGGTTCTCATGACTTAATTGTGTAGAAGGTCAAAATGAGCACTCTTACAAAAGGTCAGGCCTCACATTCTAAGTGCATGTTACTTGTTGCCTTGGGAAGGCTACTCAGTCATTCTGCAAGTATCCAGGAATAAAAATTTCTATTAACTTAGATAAATGCTCCCTGTTAGAGAGAAAATTCCAACTTCCTCATGGACATGTTAAATTTCTCTGGTTTTGCCTTGTTTTAGACTTGGTACTCACTGACCACTTTCAAGAAAATGATAACAAAAGGAGTACGTAAATTGTAAAGGGAACTTGCAGAGGATTAAGTTACCTTAAGGAAAGGGGAAGGGGGGAAGAAAGCACTATTAACAAAGAAAACATTTAAAAACAAGTTACAAACAAGATTAATTGCCAATTATAAATTTTAAATGTGTGTTTTTTTAATATATAGATATAATGCAAAACCTATACTTGGACCAAGAGGCAGTCATCAGAACAGAGCAGGGAAACACTGCATGGTTCAAAATTGGGAAAGGTGTACACCAGGAATGTGTCCTATCTCCATACCTTTTAAACTTGTATGCAGAACAGATCATCCAGGAGGCTGGGCTCTATGAGGAGAAGTGTGGTGTCAGGATTGGTGGAAGATCTATCAACTAGCACAAGAAAGGAATACTGCGTTACACAGATGACACAACCCTGCTAGCTGAAACAGGAGGACCTGAAGCGCTTGCTTCAGAGGGTCAAGGACTGCAGCCTTCAATATGGATTGAGGCTCTATGTCAAGAAGACAAAGATTCTCACCACTGGACCAATTGGCAGCATCAGGATGGATGGTTAAGAGATTTGAGATTGTTAACAACTTTAGTCTGTTTTGCTTCACAGTCAACACTCTTGACACCAGCATCCAGGAAATTAAAAGACGTATTGCAAGGGGAGAGTCTGCTGTTAGGGACCTCTCCAAAGTACTGAGGAGGATTAGTGCCACTCTGGAGACTAAGATGCATCTGATATAGGCCATGGTCTTTGCAATCACTTGTTATGTATCAGAGAGTTGGATAATGATTAGGGAGGATAGCAGAAGAATTGATGCCTTTGAGCTGTGGTGCTGGAGAAGAGTATTGAGTGTACCATGTACTGCTAAGAAAGCAAACTGATTTGTCCTAGAGGGAGTTAAACTGGGCTTCTCCTTGGAGGCAAGGATTCTGGGGTTTTGTCTGACATACTTTGGACTTGTTGTAAGGAGGGACAGGTCCTTCAAGAAGGATATCATGCTTGGGAGGGTGGAGGGACAGCGCAGGATGGCAAGTCCCTCTATGAGGTGGATTGATTCAGTGACTGGGGTGATTGGGATGGGGTGTGTCGAAAGTTATACTGTTGGCACAGGATATAGGAGGGTTAGAGCTGCTGTACATAGGGTCACTATGAGTCGCAAGCAACTCGACGGCACATAACAACAACAATAAAGATATTTTAAAAATCAAAGAGACTTAAAATTAAGATATAAATTGTGAATTAAACATAACATTAAATATTAAGACATTGAATACAGTTGAAAAATTTATGAATTCACAAAGATTAGAAAATTTTAAACATAAGAATAAGGAATGGTGACAATTTAAACTTTTTTAAGATAAGCTATGAAAATGATAAAAGCAGAAAAAGGAATAATATATTAAGTCTAAGACTTTCCTTTTAATATAATTTTCTAAATACTATGTATAAAAGCATTTTGGTGTTCCTGTTAAAAGCAGAAATATACACTATATAATAGAGGGAGAATTTTTCATATTTGAGAAGACAGTGGAAACTGAAATTCTAAACATTTTCATTTAAAGTGAGCTGTTCCTAAAACTGTTGAATCATAGTTGTCAAAAAATTTATTTGATAGAAGAAATTTTACATCGTCTATCATTTATAATATTTTCAGTCTGTTTCTTTTTAGACCTTAAGCATTTTGAAAGATGTTTGTATCATTTGACCATTTTTTTTAGTCAATTTTTTCATCTTTAGCTTCAATGATTGATGTACAAATTTGTATGGACATAGTCCTATCTCTGACAGCTTTGTACTTCAGGATAGATATGAAAGTGTTCCTTTTGATGATGAATGTGACACTGTTCCTCTTCAATTTGTCATTTCTGGCATCGTAGACCCTATAATTGTCTGATTCCAAATGGGCAGCACTAATCTATTTCAGCTCACCAATGCTTGGGATCTTAATGTGTTCCATTTCATTTTTCACAACTTACAATTTTCCTAGATTCATTCTTGATGCATGCATGCACTCCACATTCTAATTACTACTGCTTGCAGGTATTTTTCTTCATTTAAATCATGCCACTTGAAGGACCTTCATTGGCTGAAAACTTTACTCCATCAAAGTCATTAAGGTAGACCCTGTTTGAGGAGGCAACTTTCATCCAGCTATTTGGACTGCTTTCCAACCTGACAGTGTATTAGATAATGTTCTGCTCCTATTCTTAGGATTTGCAATGGACTTTCTTTTAGAAGTAGATAGCTCGTACTGCTTCAACATCTGGAAGCTTCATTGACATCTTTCCACCATGAGTGAGTGCTGGTGTTTGTAACAGAAATTACACACTTTCTAGAATTCACAGCAAAAAGCAAGTGACAGCAGTATGATACATTGATAGACTGGTAATATTAGTATTATTTATTTTATGTTTGTAACGATTCAAAATTTTTGTCTTCAGTCAACATTGTTATCTTAATTTTATATAGTTACTTTTTTGATTTGCTTATGGACATATTTTTTACAGAATTCATAATTATAAGATGAAATAATTATGAGAAAAGATGAAATAATTCTGAGAAATTCTATTCTATTCCATTAATTATTTTTTCCTCTGTAATGGTTTTCCTCTTTTCTTTTCTCCTGGTGAGAATTCTATAGACAATTTGATAAAATGTAGAAGTTTGTGTCAAGCCCTATAAGGGCTAGTTAATATTTCTTCAAAGCAGTAGTGCGAGGGCAGTGCATCTGTATTCTACATTTCCACCTCTATAGCCTGAGGGGTGTTGGTAGGTAACATGGTATGATGTCTTTTGTACTTTTCAGTTTGTTTGTTTTTAAGGTTCCCTTCAAGCAACTATGACTCATAGTGACACTATGAAGAACAGATCAGAATCCTGTCCTATTCGGCACCTTTCATAAGATCTCTGCCATGCTCAAGCCCACTGTTGCAGCCAATGTGTCAAATTCATCTCATTGAGATTCTTCCTCTCTTATCAAGATCCTCTCTACCTTTTCCTGGTATGATATCTTTCCAAAGATTGCCCTCCCCACCCCCAGACAACATACTGAACGTAAATGAGATCTCATCAGTTTTGCCTCTAAGGAACACTCTGGTTATATATCTTCCAAAACTTATTTGTTTGTTCTTTTGGTAGTCCATGAAATATTCATGACTCTTCTCCAAAATCGATTAAAAGGCATTCATTGTTCTTTGACCTTCCTAATTCATTGTCCGAGTTTCAAATGCATAAGAATCAATCAAAAGTACTATTGTCTGAATCAACAGTACCTTAGTCTTTAAACTGATATCCTTACTCTTTGCCACCTTGGAGAGGTCCTTGACAGCAATTTTTTCCAGTGCAACACATCTTTTGATTTCTTGATTTATGTGGCCATGGATGTTGATTGTGCATCTGTGATGTCAAAGGTTTACTTTGAGGAATGGCTTTTCTATCCCTTGATATCCTGAATATCCACTCAACTCAATGGTTGTTGTTTGTGTCCTTGACTTGGAACTATCTCATAGCTGACCCTCCAGCAAACTTTTAGAGGAAGTAAAATGCACAGGAAGAGACTGATCATTCTTTTCCCACAGAATATCTGATGGATTTTAACTGTGTTTCTTTGGGATTGTGATGCAGTTTCTTACCATGAGGACACAATGGCTATTATATATAATTGGATAATGTTCCCCATAACAGTTACTGTAAAACTGAAGGCATGTAAGGTTGCCCTAGGGCCAGGGTTGATCGAATGTGTTAAATGGGAACTATTAATTAGAATTGCCTGAGCCCACTCAGGTGGTTATTTGGAGCAAAGTAAGATGGCTGGTGGATGGCATAAAATTACTGCTTTGATTAGAAATACTTGCTAAAAGCTGGAGTTACGAATGACCCAAACACCCACCCTTAGTTTTGAGGTGGATGTGATCTGTGACCCTGCACTCCAATCAAAGGAGATTGCCTTAGGGATATCATCAACAGCTGTGTAAGCTTCTTGAGGATATTCCAGAGAGTTTCCAAGCCCAACAAACATGGATTGGAGGTTTGGTTAGGAAGGAGCAGGAGGAACAATGTGTTGTGAAAAAAAAAATCATATATGTGTGTATGTATGTGCATGTGTTTAATATATATATACATATATTAACACATATACACATACTATATATATTTATATATGTGTATATATGTATATACGTATATACATATATACACATATATAAATATATATAGTATGTGTATATGTGTTAATATATGTATATATATATTAAACACATGCACATACATACACACATATATGATTTTTTTTTTCACAACACATTGTTCCTCCTGCTCCTTCCTAACCAAACCTCCAATCCATGTTTGTTGGGCTTGGAAACTCTCTGGAATATCCTCAAGAAGCTTACACAGCTGTTGATGATATCCCTAAGGCAATCTCCTTTGATTGGAGTGCAGGGTCACAGATCACATCCACCTCAAAACTAAGGGTGGGTGTTTGGGTCATTCGTAACTCCAGCTTTTAGCAAGTATTTCTAATCAAAGCAGTAATTTTATGCCATCCACCAGCCATCTTACTTTGCTCCAAATAACCACCTGAGTGGGCTCAGGCAATTCTAATTAATAGTTCCCATTTAACACATTCGATCAACCCTGGCCCTAGGGCAACCTTACATGCCTTCAGTTTTACAGTAACTGTTATGGGGAACATTATCCAATTATATATAATAGCCATTGTGTCCTCATGGTAAGAAACTGCATCACAATCCCAAAGAAACACAGTTAAAATCCATCAGATATTCTGTGGGAAAAGAATGATCAGTCTCTTCCTGTGCATTTTACTTCCTCTAAAAGTTTGCTGGAGGGTCAGCTATGAGATAGTTCCAAGTCAAGGACACAAACAACAACCATTGAGTTGAGTGGATATTCAGGATATCAAGGGATAGAAAAGCCATTCCTCAAAGTAAACCTTTGACATCACAGATGCACAATCAACATCCATGGCCACATAAATCAAGAAATCAAAAGATGTGTTGCACTGGAAAAAATTGCTGTCAAGGACCTCTCCAAGGTGGCAAAGAGTAAGGATATCAGTTTAAAGACTAAGGTACTGTTGATTCAGACAATAGTACTTTTGATTGATTCTTATGCATTTGAAACTCGGACAATGAATTAGGAAGGTCAAAGAACAATGAATGCCTTTTAATCGATTTTGGAGAAGAGTCATGAATATTTCATGGACTACCAAAAGAACAAACAAATAAGTTTTGGAAGATATATAACCAGAGTGTTCCTTAGAGGCAAAACTGATGAGATCTCATTTACGTTCAGTATGTTGTCTGGGGGTGGGGAGGGCAATCTTTGGAAAGATATCATACCAGGAAAAGGTAGAGAGGATCTTGATAAGAGAGGAAGAATCTCAATGAGATGAATTTGACACATTGGCTGCAACAGTGGGCTTGAGCATGGCAGAGATCTTATGAAAGGTGCCGAATAGGACAGGATTCTGATCTGTTCTTCATAGTGTCACTATGAGTCATAGTTGCTTGAAGGGAACCTTAAAAACAAACAAACTGAAAAGTACAAAAGACATCATACCATGTTACCTACCAACACCCCTCAGGCTATAGAGGTGGAAATGTAGAATACAGATGCACTGCCCTCGCACTACTGCTTTGAAGAAATATTAACTAGCCCTTATAGGGCTTGACACAAACTTCTACATTTTATCAAATTGTCTATAGAATTCTCACCAGGAGAAAAGAAAAGAGGAAAACCATTACAGAGGAAAAAATAATTAATGGAATAGAATAGAATTTCTCAGAATTATTTCATCTTTTCTCATAATTATTTCATCTTATAATTATGAATTCTGTAAAAAATATGTCCATAAGCAAATCAAAAAAGTAACTATATAAAATTAAGATAACAATGTTGACTGAAGACAAAAATTTTGAATCGTTACAAACATAAAATAAATAATACTAATATTACCAGTCTATCAATGTATCATACTGCTGTCACTTGCTTTTTGCTGTGAATTCTAGAAAGTGTGTAATTTCTGTTACAAACACCAGCACTCACTCATGGTGGAAAGATGTCAATGAAGCTTCCAGATGTTGAAGCAGTACGAGCTATCTACTTCTAAAAGAAAGTCCATTGCAAATCCTAAGAATAGGAGCAGAACATTATCTAATACACTGTCAGGTTGGAAAGCAGTCCAAATAGCTGGATGAAAGTTGCCTCCTCAAACAGGGTCTACCTTAATGACTTTGATGGAGTAAAGTTTTCAGCCAATGAAGGTCCTTCAAGTGGCATGATTTAAATGAAGAAAAATACCTGCAAGCAGTAGTAATTAGAATGTGGAGTGCATGCATGCATCAAGAATGAATCTAGGAAAATTGTAAGTTGTGAAAAATGAAATGGAACACATTAAGATCCCAAGCATTGGTGAGCTGAAATAGATTAGTGCTGCCCATTTGGAATCAGACAATTATAGGGTCTACGATGCCAGAAATGACAAATTGAAGAGGAACAGTGTCACATTCATCATCAAAAGGAACACTTTCATATCTATCCTGAAGTACAAAGCTGTCAGAGATAGGACTATGTCCATACAAATTTGTACATCAATCATTGAAGCTAAAGATGAAAAAATTGACTAAAAAAAATGGTCAAATGATACAAACATCTTTCAAAATGCTTAAGGTCTAAAAAGAAACAGACTGAAAATATTATAAATGATAGACGATGTAAAATTTCTTCTATCAAATAAATTTTTTGACAACTATGATTCAACAGTTTTAGGAACAGCTCACTTTAAATGAAAATGTTTAGAATTTCAGTTTCCACTGTCTTCTCAAATATGAAAAATTCTCCCTCTATTATATAGTGTATATTTCTGCTTTTAACAGGAACACCAAAATGCTTTTATACATAGTATTTAGAAAATTATATTAAAAGGAAAGTCTTAGACTTAATATATTATTCCTTTTTCTGCTTTTATCATTTTCATAGCTTATCTTAAAAAAGTTTAAATTGTCACCATTCCTTATTCTTATGTTTAAAATTTTCTAATCTTTGTGAATTCATAAATTTTTCAACTGTATTCAATGTCTTAATATTTAATGTTATGTTTAATTCACAATTTATATCTTAATTTTAAGTCTCTTTGATTTTTAAAATATCTTTATTGTTGTTGTTATGTGCCGTCGAGTTGCTTGCGACTCATAGTGACCCTATGTACAGCAGCTCTAACCCTCCTATATCCTGTGCCAACAGTATAACTTTCGACACACCCCATCCCAATCACCCCAGTCACTGAATCAATCCACCTCATAGAGGGACTTGCCATCCTGCGCTGTCCCTCCACCCTCCCAAGCATGATATCCTTCTTGAAGGACCTGTCCCTCCTTACAACAAGTCCAAAGTATGTCAGACAAAACCCCAGAATCCTTGCCTCCAAGGAGAAGCCCAGTTTAACTCCCTCTAGGACAAATCAGTTTGCTTTCTTAGCAGTACATGGTACACTCAATACTCTTCTCCAGCACCACAGCTCAAAGGCATCAATTCTTCTGCTATCCTCCCTAATCATTATCCAACTCTCTGATACATAACAAGTGATTGCAAAGACCATGGCCTATATCAGATGCATCTTAGTCTCCAGAGTGGCACTAATCCTCCTCAGTACTTTGGAGAGGTCCCTAACAGCAGACTCTCCCCTTGCAATACGTCTTTTAATTTCCTGGATGCTGGTGTCAAGAGTGTTGACTGTGAAGCAAAACAGACTAAAGTTGTTAACAATCTCAAATCTCTTAACCATCCATCCTGATGCTGCCAATTGGTCCAGTGGTGAGAATCTTTGTCTTCTTGACATAGAGCCTCAATCCATATTGAAGGCTGCAGTCCTTGACCCTCTGAAGCAAGCGCTTCAGGTCCTCCTGTTTCAGCTAGCAGGGTTGTGTCATCTGTGTAACGCAGTATTCCTTTCTTGTGCTAGTTGATAGATCTTCCACCAATCCTGACACCACACTTCTCCTCATAGAGCCCAGCCTCCTGGATGATCTGTTCTGCATACAAGTTTAAAAGGTATGGAGATAGGACACATTCCTGGTGTACACCTTTCCCAATTTTGAACCATGCAGTGTTTCCCTGCTCTGTTCTGATGACTGCCTCTTGGTCCAAGTATAGGTTTTGCATTATATCTATATATTAAAAAAACACACATTTAAAATTTATAATTGGCAATTAATCTTGTTTGTAACTTGTTTTTAAATGTTTTCTTTGTTAATAGTGCTTTCTTCCCCCCTTCCCCTTTCCTTAAGGTAACTTAATCCTCTGCAAGTTCCCTTTACAATTTACGTACTCCTTTTGTTATCATTTTCTTGAAAGTGGTCAGTGAGTACCAAGTCTAAAACAAGGCAAAACCAGAGAAATTTAACATGTCCATGAGGAAGTTGGAATTTTCTCTCTAACAGGGAGCATTTATCTAAGTTAATAGAAATTTTTATTCCTGGATACTTGCAGAATGACTGAGTAGCCTTCCCAAGGCAACAAGTAACATGCACTTAGAATGTGAGGCCTGACCTTTTGTAAGAGTGCTCATTTTGACCTTCTACACAATTAAGTCATGAGAACCTGTACAAGCATGACTTCTAACAAGCTTTTGTGAAAATATGCTGCAACATGGGAGGACAAAGACAGCAGGAAACCACAACTTCGCCCGACTTTCAAGAGAAGCCAGATGGTGTTGAAATCTCTGTGAGAAAATGACAAAAAAAGTTATCTGTATTTCTAGAGAAGCATGCAAATGAAAACCATATTCTTAATTTGGATCGCTTTCCTGGGGATGATCATAGGAACAACTTCTCTGAATTTGTGTGAGTGTATGTGCATGTGTGTGTGTGCATGTGCATGTGTCTCTCAGATGTTGTTAATCATGAAACTCACTTTTTTTGCTTTTTGGGTTTACTTTGGAGAACTCTGAGTGTATGTGCATGTGTGTGTGTGCATGTGTCTCTCAGATGTTGTTAATCATGAAACTCACTTCTTTTTTTTTCCTTTTTGGGTTTACTTTGAAGAACTGAAGCCATTTTTGTCACCATTTATCTTTTGACTTGATTTAGTTTTAGGTACCTTTTTTATACCATGCTTCCTGGTAAACCATTACAAATTGATCTTGGAATAAAACAGGATTTAAAAAAACCATAAATGCAGACAGACATAAGAAATATTCTTCAAAGCTAGCTAACAAAGCATTTCAACTTTGCTTGTCAGATAGGAATGACTGATGTTGCCCTTTCTCTCATTTGTCTGTTCTAAAGTAACTTCAGTTTTACTAAAGAAAAGAGCAGTAAAACAAAAATTAGTTTACCAAATAAAAAGGTATTATTGTTTCTTGCCATCATATACAACCTGAATTTATAGTACATAGAAAAGGAAATTATTTTGTAATGAAAAGGGAAAATGGGGAATGAAGTATATTCAGTTTAGTAAAGGAAAATATTATTTGTTCCCATTAATGTCAAGTGAGGAGTAAGAAGGAAATTGAAGCAAATTGCTGCATACATCCCTAGGAATAGCATTCCTGAACATATTACAGATGAACTACAGAGGGCAAGAGTTAGAAGGGCTGATAGAATAAGCATAGGGTGGCCTTCTAACATCTTCTGCCAAGAAAGTATTATGAATAGGTTCAACTCAATTGTTGTTATCAAGTCAGACCAACTCATCATCGATAGAGTTAATGTTAACAATTCTCTGTTTTGGGAGACAACTAGAAATGACTGCAGATAATGCATGAACCTTCTCTAAACTCCTTTTTATCATAAACATCTATCTACTTGGATTTCTGAAATCATATTCTACTCAACTGCTGGCATATCATTTTGCAGGCTGGTATTTTCCTTCACATTTTTCTCAACTATTGCTTTTCATCTCTGATTATGATTTTTTTTCACATAAAAGAGAGAACTCAGTTATTGAAAATTTAAGATCCAGAATCAAGGAGATTGCTATCAAGACAGCCTGGGAGACTAAGCTTTTATGGGCTTTCCCATAGGTTGGTTTGAGAAGATACTATTTGGTAGTGGCTTCCACAGATAGTTTTTAAATCTGGATAAATCTCCTCACAGCAGCATTCTCTTTGAAAAGAGTTAGTGGGAACCTAAGTACACAGGTTGATCTTAGTGATAAGTCCACTTAGAGGGAAATTTGGCCTTTAGAAGCCATGCAAAAGCCCTCCAGGTCACCATACCAGTATTTCAAACAAGAAAGCCTATAATCCCAGTTTGGAAAGGACATCTTTTAACTCATATCTACTTCTTCAGCCAGGGTCATAAACTATTGTCGGTAGCCTGCTGAAAAGAGCACATGAAACTTTACATTGATAACTCCTTCTTTTGCTTTAAGTGGCACTCTACAGAAATTCATACATTTGCCTACCTTATATAAATGGCAGATTAATTTTACTGTATTATCTATGAGGACATCTGAATAGCTGCATAAATAGCAATTATATCTATAATTATGGTTAAAACACAAAGTGAATTTAATAATTGAGATCACATTTTGATGCAATAGTATTTTAATTTTTGCTGGCTTTCCTACATTTTGGGGTTCTCAACTTCACATTTTAAATTATTAATGTTTATTTTTTCTTACATTCTCACATATCATTTTTTCTCTTTTCAAAAAATTTTGTGATTTTAATGAATGGTTACAGTAAGGTTGAGCTTTGATTCATTTCTTGATGTGCATATATTCTTATTGTTCAGTGAGTTATCAAAAGAAAGTATAGATACAGAATTTTTTTTAATTCCTGCACCCCATCATTTAGTAAGTTGGTTACTGAAACAAAGTTCTTTAGTCTTCTTAAGAGTGGTTGTTAAATAAAACTCTGTGCTTGTTTTCTCGTGTCTATGGTCTCCATACCTTTTCAATCTGTATGCAGAACAGATCATCCGGGACGCTGGGCTATACGAGGATGAATATGGTATGAGGATTGGTGGAAGAGTCATCAACAGCCTGTGTTGTTCAGATTACACAATCCTGCTTGCTGAATTTGAGGAGGATCTGAAGTGCTTGCTGCAGAAGGTCAAGGACTGTAGCCTTCAAAATGCATTAAAGCTCAATATCAAGAAAACAAAGATTCTCACCACTGGGCCAATTGGCAGCATCAGTATGGATGGTAAAGAGATTGAGATAGTTAACAGTTTTCGTTTACTTGGCTCCACAGTCAACACTCTCGGTACCAGCAGCCAGGAAATCAAGAGATGAATTGCACT
>NW_006400008.1:1263455-1284181 GCF_000299155.1 Elephantulus edwardii
ATATATATAGAGAGAGAGAGAGTGGTTTAACAGAATAAACTTTTGTGGAATTTTCTGGCTTGCATCTTTTTATGATTAATTTTATAATGATATTTATATTGTTGAGAATTGTGAGAGTTTTTGTGGTTTATTTGGTATGGTATGGATTTTTATATGTTCAGAAATATAAATAAAACAGGATCCAAATAATAGGCCACTATGCCTTTTGTTATTTTGCTGTACTTTAGTGTCTAGTATATTGCTGTGATGCTAAAAGCTATACGACTGGTATTTCACATACCAGCAGCATCACTCATAGTG
Source organism: Elephantulus edwardii (assembly GCF_000299155.1). Lineage (NCBI taxonomy): Eukaryota > Metazoa > Chordata > Mammalia > Macroscelidea > Macroscelididae > Elephantulus > Elephantulus edwardii. Next base: position 1,263,756 of record NW_006400008.1, read on the forward strand.
GACAGGTTTCAGCAGAGCTTCCAGATTAAATCAGACTGAAAATGAAGACTGACATTATAATTCTGAAATAGCAAGCCATTGAAAACCCCACGAATAACAGAAGATCAGTGTTGAAATAGAGCTTGAAGTTGAGCACCTCGATTTTAAGATTTTATCACATGTTCATACTAGATTAACCTCATCTATCTTGAGGATGTTGTTGTTAATAGATGTCATTGAATCAAGTACAACCCATAGCAGTTCTATGAACAGTATATCTGAACACTCTCCTAGTCTGTGCCATCTTCACAATCTCTGACACCTATGCTCAGTGTCACAATCAGCATATGAATCCACCTGATTGAAGGTCTTGCTCTCCTTTTCTGCCCATCCACCTTCTCAAACATGAAGTCTCTCTCCAAAGAACAACCTCTCCTAGCAACATGTCCAAAGTGTATGAGTGAAACTTCATCAACCTTGCCTCAAAGGAGTGTTCTGGCTGCACCTTCTCTTTGTTCTTTTGTTAGTCTATAAGATCTTCATCTCTCTTCTCCCACGCCACAGTTCAAAGGCATCAATTCTTCTGTCATTCATAATCATTGTTTAGCTCTCAGTTGCATTGCAAGTGACTGAAAAGACCACGGCCTGAAACAGGTACACCTTATATCTCAAACTGACATCATTTTTCCCTTCATAATTTGGAAAAGTCCCTGACTGTCCTAGTGTAGTGCATCTCCTGATCTCCTGACTGCTGGTACCAAGTGTATTGATTGTGGACCCAAGAAAAATGAAGTCATAGACAATATTCATCCTTTCTCTGTCCATCATGATGTTGCCTATTGCTCCAATGGTGAAGATTTTTGTTTGTTTTTGACATTGAGATGAAATCCATATTGAAGACTGCAATATTGAACCATCTACCCCAATTGCTTCAAGACTTCCTCATTTTAAGCAAGCAAAGTTGTGTTTTCTGTATAAGTTATTTATGGGTCATCCTCCTATCCTGATGGAACATGATATTTGTTTTATATAGTGTTAACTCTTAGGATATGGTTGACCCTTTTGATTAAAACTTAACTGCTGATTTTTTTTAAAATTCTACTCTATTGTTGTGATATGGGTGCCTATTTGTTTCTACTAATTTATAACAATATTAGTGAAATTTTTAAGGATATTATTGTTGCTTATAACAAAAGCATTGCTTTTAGGAAGTAGAATTAGATGTTAAGTAGTGCTACTCTTAGTTCACTTGAGACATCCTCTGACACACACAAACACACAATTCACCTCCCTTCCCCTCTTTCTCTCTCTCCCTCCCTTCCTCTCTGTCTTTCTTTTTTTCCCCACTCCCTCTCTTGGATGTGTGTGCTACATGATAGTTTTTGAAGACTGGGTTAATTCATATGATTGTCTGATAAAATTGACAAGTTTTTCCCTTCTCATTTATTGCTTACTTTATGAAATATTTCTGGAGAAAATCTTAATTTGGTATAACTTTAAATTGTGATCTTAATCCTCCAGTCCTTATTAAAGTTCTACACATACTTTCTCAAGTTATTTTCGAAGGTTCATGTGCAGTTTTTTCATGCTCATTATATTTCTGAGTCAGTTAGGCTGCATGAACTGTGGTATTTTAAATGTCTTCCTTTAAAAAAAAAATCCTTCGTTAATGACAAAAAGTCTATCATGTAATTTTAAAACGGTCTCTAGGTATGTCTCAATACTATTTTTTTCCTAATTATTTCCAGTTTTTGTTTTTTGTTTCTTGCCTTCAAATTGAGTAAGACTCATAGCAGCCCTATGAACTAAAGGCCTGAAGCCCCTCTACAACTATCGTTATTTATCAAAGTTCATAGAGGTTTCGGAGGAATGCTGTTTAGGAAGTGGATGCCACTCCTGCTTCCAGACCTGTCATAGTATGTTAATTGTTGTTATGTGCAATTTAGTCACCTGCAATGTATAGCAATGCTATGTACAACAGCTCTGATACCTTCCCTGTTCTGAGCCAGTGTCACTAATTTCGACATACGAGCTCCCATTTCCCCAGTTACTGTATCAATCCGTCTCATCAGAGGGCTTCCTCTCCTGTCCATCCACCCTTCTGAGCATGATGTCCTTCTCCAAGGATTGATCTCTACTGGCCACATGCCCAAAATAAGTGAGGTGGAGCTTCAAAATCCTAGCTTCCAAGAAGAGACTTGGTTTCACCCTCTCCAAGACAGACCTATATGTTTTCTTGGCATTTAATGGTATGTTCAAGACTCTTCTCCAGCACCACAACTTGAAGGCATTTATTCTTCTCCTGTCATCCTTAGTCATTGTCTAACTCTCTGAAACATAACAAGTAATTGTGAAGACCATGGCCTGGATTATGTGCATCTTTGTGTCTAGACTGATATCTTTGCTCTTCAGGTCTCTGGAGAGGTCTATGACAGCAGATTTTCCCAATACAATTTATGTTTGATTTCCTGACTGCTGGTGTTGAAGAGTGTTGATTATGGATTCTAGTAAGCCGTAATTGCTAAGAACCTCAATCTCTTCTCCATCTAATATGGTGCTGCCAATTGGCCCAGTGGTGAGAATCTTGATGATGTTAAATCTTCCTGATGTTGAGCTTCAACCCATATTGAAGACTATATTCCTGGACCTTTTGCAGCAAGTGCTTCAGGTCTTCTTCAATTATTCGTGATAATTTATCATAGCAAATACAAATTTCACTAAAACTATACTTTCCATAGAGTCTATCTCTTTTGTTGTATTCTTTATGTGTTAAGTTCCATTTTTTTCAACAGGCAAAAACATAAGCATATTTTTTAAAAAAATCTTTATTAAGTATTAATTTTCTTGTTGGTTCTTTAACCTATTTTTCAAGGTTTTAAATTTGAACTTTAACTCAGTGGTTACTAGTCCACTTTTAAATAAAGTAGCTATGTTTCTCTTTCATTTTATAAGCTAGGGATTAAAGATTATGTACCAACAAAAGCTCTAATTGCCATGAGGTGAGTTTTCAGAGGAAGGTTTTCAGAGGTGAGAACTACCAGAAATAAAGCTGAGTTTAGAAGAGGCCATAACAGTAAGGATATAATACCAACATTAGATGTATCTTGGCTAAAGGCAGAGAGTACCAGAGGAAGGCTTATCTGTGTTTCATTGGCTATGCTCTCATTTGACTGTGTGGATCACAACAGATTGTGGCTAAATCAGTATACATTCAGTATATCAACACAGTTGTAGAGGAGCTTCATACCTTTTGTTCACAGGGTCACTGTGAGTCATGCTAGACTTGAAGGCAGTCAACAACAACAACAGGATAAAATAAATTTGTGGTTGCTGTGACATTAAAACTGTGACACTGATGTGTCAAATGCAATAATGTTACCCATGGTGGACAGTGTTAGGTGGGGCTCCCAGATTAAAACAGGTTTGGAAGTGGGAATGGCATCCACTTCTGTAATAGTCTGCCTCCAGAAAATCTATGAACTTAGAGAAATGATGAAAGTAATATAGGTGTTCAAGTTTTTCTTTCAGAGGGTTGCTATGAGTCATCTATGACTTGATGGCACTTAACAACAACAACAGCAACAATAATAAAATAGTCTAATTATTTCATATAGTTAATTGAAAACTAAAAATATACTCAATAATTTATGTATTTATAAAGAATAGAATTTTTATATTTGTAAAGAATATAGATAAATAACTTTATTAAAAATCTTATAAAAGTATCTAATATGTTCAGAGACAAATATGCTCATTATTGTCTTCATTAAAATTATTTAAATCTACCTTTTATGAGTTACGTCTATATAATCATTGATAGTTTAGTAATTTTTCTCTGCAGTAATGACACAGAAGCACGTTTTGTGGTTTTGAGGTTCTTGACATTTATTTTTCCTTAAAATTGTTTAGACTTCAGTACTGCACAGTGTAACAAAGCAGGCTGTCAAAGCCTAGAAGACTAATTTAGCTGGAAAATGAATTAATTACTGTCCTCATCTCCCATGAACTTTGCTGGAATTGTGTCTCAATGGGGGGAAAATAGGTTTTAAATGAGGAATAATAAGTTACATCCTTAGAATCAGTGGACTAAAATGCAAGGAATGGAAACCATAACACCTTTGTGACTAGAATATTAAATTATGAGCCATGTGCATTGTTCAGTAGTATCATTTTCCTCAATACGTAAATACAGCCTGCATTAAGATATAACTTGTATCGTATGCATTTAGAGCCCTTGTTCTTTTAGAAGAGGGTTTTGGGGTTTTTTTCTATTGGAATATTTATTCATTAATATATGCTACTTATTTTTCCACATGAGTAAACCTTTAATCTCTTATGCAGCCATCACAAAACAAAGCACTACAAATTATATTCCTTGAATAATAATATCTGATGGGAAATAGAGTAAATATAAAGAAAAATACATTCAGGAAAAATAAATTAGGTTGAAATTAAGTAAAGATTTCATAACTTGTATTGATATCAACATATTTTAAAGGCTTGTGCTGAGTAAACTTAAGCTTGAAAAACAATTACAATCTTACCCTTTATTTTAAAAGGTATAATTGTAAAGGACATTGTTGCTTATATAGATTTTTTAAAGAGTACCCTAAAAATTCATGGCCATTGACTCAACTGTCTGGTGGCTGACTCTCCAAGAGAATTTTAAGAGACTCTAGGTCTGGGGCGATAGGGGTTGGTGTGTCTAAATCAGTGAGACTGACTCAGGACAAGGCAGGGTTCAGAGCTGCTGTACATAGAGTCACTAAGGGTCACTGGAGACATGATGGCACGTAACAACAACAACAACAGTAAATCACATGGGATGAGATGGCTAATCTTTCTTCTGTGAACCTCCTAGTGGATTTGAACTGCCAGAGAAGCAGTCTTTGGATCAGCAGTGAAGAGCTCTAAAGAGTATTGAGCAGAGCTCCCTCCAAAGGGTACAGCAATACTTATAACTAATCTGATAATATTTTCTGTGTTTGTCTGTTTTAGAGCTACCTGAGTCTGACATTTTTAAGTAACTAAAAAGGTCTTTGTAACCTTTGATTTGCAAAAAGCAACCTAAAGTGCTGCTGCTGGTGTTTAAACAGCATATGGAATGCACTGTTTGCAACTGATTAGCAGTCTTGCTTATACATACCTAATTATACCAAATTCAAAATGTTATATAGTATGTGTTTGATGTTTACCTCCAATATGGAAAGTTTTGCTACCAAGCCAAAGGTAGGTGATTTTAATGTGCAGCCCTCAGGCCTGATTTTAATTGTTTTTGGCCAAACATTCTTCTAAGTGGTGCAACACTGGTCAGTCCATTTACTCGTGTTTGTTGTGTTGCTGAACACAGTGACACTGATGTGTCAAATGTGATAATGTTTACCCATAGTGGACAATTTGGTTGAGCTCCCTGATAAAAAGAAGCTTGGGAGTAGGAGTGGCATCCATTTCTGAAATAGCTTGCCTCCAGAAACTCTACGAACTTGGAGAAATGATGAAAGTTAAACAAGTGTTCAGACCTTTTATTCATAGGGTCTATGAGTTTTCTACGATTCAACAGCACTTAACAACAACAGCAGCATCTTTTCTCCAAGAAAGCTTGAAAAACTTTATTCCCATATGTATACAGGACATTTTCTTTGACTAATTCTTTTTCATATATTTCAAAATTTGCTTAATTCTTCATCTTTCAACACTTACTAAGGGCTTACTCTGTTTTATACTTACATATTTAAGTGTAACTGTTTTTAATGCAAATATCGTTTCTTTTTTTTTTTTTTTACTGTTGTATGAGGAGCAGCTGCAATGTAGGGGGAGACTAAGTCATACCTCTGCCCATTTCATGAAAGGGAATCTTCCCAACAGTAATATCGTTGTTGTTGCTGTTGCTGTTAGCTGTTGTCAAGTCAAGTGTGACTCAGTGTCCCTATGACCAGAAGATTGGAACCTTGTTCTATTCTATGCTATCTTCACACTTTCTAACACACACAGAAGAAGCCCATTGTGGCAGCCACTGCCTCAATCTACCCAATCAAGGGTCTTCTTCTTCTTTGCCAACCCTGCACCCTTCATGGCATCATGCCATTCTTCAAAGAAGAACATGCTGTCCTAGCAATATGACCGAAGTATGTGAGGCCAAGCATTTTCATTCTTGTCTCCAAAGAGCACTCCAGTTCACCCTCTCCAAGACATATTTATTTGTTCTTTTGGCCATTCAAATTCCTTCCTGAAATTTTTCAGTATCAATTAGTACTTTTTGGTAAAATGATTCTGTGTGTTCCCTCTATTTTCTTTTGATGCTTTTAATACCATGGTAAATTTATATAAAAGTTATAGCTACACGGTCAGACATGCCACCCCACATGCTCCTGCACCTATTTGTACAAATTATTAAGTCCAATATTCTTAGAATTGGACTTTACTCAAAGTTGTGGAGTTTATTAGGGAAATAGATTGAGGAGGGGAGAAGGTAAAGAATATTACACAATGCAAGTCCAGGTTTAGTCCAGCAGTCCCAAACTAGTTTTACAAGGCACAGTTGTTCATTTAGTGACTGCCCAGGTTCAGTTTAGTAGCACAATGCACCTCTGATTTCTTCAATCATCCTATGAACTTTATCTCAGAGCAGTTACATGTCAGTTTATTCTTCAGTAGTCCAGCAAGAAAAACCTTTAACTGTGACTCAATCTCTAGTAAATCTCTGGTTATACCTTGCCACAGTCTTTTCACAATCTCTGTTAGTCTCTTCACAGCATTGGCGCAATCTCTTCACCCTCTCTCTACCACCATCTTTTACAGTGTATAAAGTGCTCTTTTATATTGGTCTCACAGCTGTTAATGATTTGCAAGTTCATGTGTCAATAGTTAAGGTAGCTGGAGACCTTGCCCCAAATGGGGGCTAATGCAACTAACGTTGTTGTGCTGTTGAGCACTGCAGAGTCGGTACCAACACATAGCTGACCCTCTGGCATGTTTTTAGAGGCAGTTAATTGCACTGGAGCAGATTGCTGGTGACTTTGAACTGCTTGCCTTCAGAATTGCAGTGCAGCTTCTTGCTATTAGGCCACCAGAGCTCCCTAATGCAATGCAACTTATTTTCCTCAATTTGCACAATATGATTCTGATGATAGTAAGCACTACCCAAACTATATTTCATCTGGCCTAACTTTGCAGCTGGACTCTACCACTTACTAGTTGGCTGCCTGAAATCTTCTATGCCCTTTTAAGGACACTAGTGTATTGTACATATATGTAAACTTTTAATGTTACTGTATAAGAGGATCATATAAAAATGAACTCTCTTCATGATCTAAATTTCTACCCCTCTGACATACCATAACAAATAATCAGAAAGAATCATGCACACATTAATCCTCAAACTTGAAGGATTAATTTTAACTTGACAGGGAAATTTTGTTCCAAAATATTGGGTCGTTTATAACAAAAAATTTACTAACTTTTGCTAAACATTTTCTTTTAAATAAAGATTTAGGTTACTACCAAGAATAATTTTATACAGTAACACAGAGTTTTAAAAATAATTTTAGCTCTCGTGGCCTAGTGGTAAAAAGCTACACTGCAATCCTGCAGGCATGCAGTTTGAGGCCACCAGCTGCTCTGTGGGAGAATGATGGGTAATCTCCTCCCATGCTATTAACTGTTTCTGAAAACCCACTTGTAGGGCCAGCCATTGGTTATTTCAACTTGACAGTACTCAACAACAACAACAACAGTATATTAATATAATATATACATTTGGAAGTGGGAATGACATCTACTTCCTTAACATGCCTCTATAAACTCTGTAAACTTTGATAAATGACGATAGTTATAGAAAGGCTTGGATCTTTTTTTGTTCATAGGGTGGTCACAATGAATTGTGTGCAACTTGATGGCAATCATCATCAACAATAACATGTGGAACACAATTTTAAGGAACTATTTAGCCTAGCATGTAATTAGACACATCAACTTTTGGGACCACACCTCCTCAGTTTAAGTTATACCAATTTCTTTCTATATGCCCCTCCTTACATCAGTGTCTTTATGGGTTTGCTAAAATTAAATGAGGTAATATGTGTGTGTACTAAGTATTTAATATAGTTCCTTACTATTGGTTTTACCATCATTAGTTTCATTGATATTTTCTTATTAGGCATCCTCCTGCTGTTAGCCAATCGTTTCTTTCCAGGAATGAGTCAGCATTGGCGTACCCTGGCACACAACTCTAAAAGAAATGTTTCAAACTTTCTAAGTCATCTGATGGATAATACTTTCACTGTGAGTAGGAAAACGGAGTAGAAACTGCTATCCTCAGTAACTGACCACTCTAGGGAATAGAAGCTCACTACATCTCTTCTTAAAAATATACCTTAGTAAATCCCTTTCTTTCCCCCTTTGGATATGCTAGATCTGTTCAAGTATTGTAGTATTAATCTTGAATATTTTTTTAAATTCTCTCACTCATCTTAGTATCTACTATCTATGCAGTTGGCACTGTGATTGAAACAGAAATAGAGTCTTATCCTAATGTTCCATTATGGTAATAATGAAAATTGAGCAGGAAGTGGAAAGGAGCTGAGATCCTGTGTGCTGAATGCTTGTTACATAGCAAGATGAGGTTGGCACTTTACAAATATCATCTCATCTCATTTGTAAAGGGTTCCTTTGAGGAAGAAATCTTGTTTTACAGACTTTGAGTAAAAGGGCTAGTGTGTTGAGAGATTAATGTCACGAATCAAAGTGATTATAAAAATGTACAATGCCTGTCCAAATTATCTTAACTAAATATATCTGTTGTTGTTGTTGGTATGTGTCATTGAGTTGTTTGCAACTCATAGTGACCCTACGTACAACAGCACTAAACCCTTCTCTATCCCTTGCCAATATTGTCTCTGATATGCCTATCCTCATTACTCTAGTGATGGAATCAGTCCATCTCATTGAGGCTCTTCCTCTCCTGCATTTTTCCCTCCACCTTTCCAAGCATGACATCTTTCTCCAAGGACTGATCCCATCTTGCAATATGCCCAAAGTGTGTCAGAAGAAGCTTCAGAATTCTTGCTTCCAAGAAGTAGCCTGGCTTTACCCTCTCCAGGACAAACTTGTTTGTTCTCCTAGCAGTCCGTGGTATACTCAGTACTCTTCTCTAGCACCAAAGCTCAAAGGCATCAACTTTCCTTCTATCATCCCTACTCATTGTCCAGCTCTTTGATGCATAACAAGTAATTGCAAAGACCGTGGCCTGTATCAGGCACACCTTAGGCTCCAGACTGACATCATTGCTCCTCAGTACCTTGGAAAGATCTCTGACAGCAAACTTTCCTAATGCAATTCATCTTTTAATTTCCTGGCTGCTGGTACCAAGAGTGTTGATTGTAGAGCCATACAAATTCAAGCTGTCAACAATCTCAATCTTTTCATCATCTATCTATCATGATGCTGCCAATTGACAAAGTGGTGAGAATCTTTATTTTCTTGATGTTGAGCTTCAGTCCATATTGAAGGCTGCCATCCTTGATCCCGCAGCTAGCGCTTCAGGTCCTCTTCAGTTTCAGCAATAAGGGTTGTGTCATCTGCAAAACACAGATTGTTGATGAGTCTACCTCCAATCCTGATGCCACACTTCTCCTCATAGTGCCTGTCCTCCTGAGTAACCTGTTCCACAAATAGACTGAAAAGGTATGAAGACAGGATACAGCCCTGGCATACACCATTCCCAATTTTGAACTATGAATTGTTTCCTTGCTCCATTCTGACCACTGCCTCCCGGTCCAAGCATAAGTGTCGCATCCTGGTCCAAGTATAAGTGTCGCATAAGCACAATCATGTGTTCTGGAATTCCAATCTTCTCTGAAGTCTATCAAACATTTTTTTTGTTTTGATTGTTGTTCTTACTTTCAATTCAATAAAGTCAAATACATATAAAGGATTATATCATAAAATACCATTCTCTTCTGTTCACTACACTTTTTCACTAAGACCATTGAATATATTTCTTTTTGATGGTCCTCTCTTCAAATGAATGAGGTTTTATTTTTCAGTTTTAGAAATTATTTCTGAAGGTTCTATTATTGAAGATGAAGATCAATTTCTCTTTTCTCTCCATGACCTAACAAATGCATGTATCTTTCCAATATGTTGCTGTTGTTGTTAGGTGCCGTTGAGTCTAGCATGACTCATAGCGACCCTACGAACAAAATATTTTAACTCTATTCTGTTCTGTGTCACCTTCGCACTTCCTGACAACACAAAAGCCCAATGTAGCAGTACCTATGTCAATCCACCTTGTTGAAGGTCATCCTCTCCTTTGCTGACCATCCACTCTTCCCAGTATCATGTCCCTTTCCAAGAAATGCACCTCCTAGCAATATGATCAAAGTATGTGAGGCGAAGCCTCATCATTCTAGACTCTAAATAGCCCTCCATCTGCACCATCTCCAAGACAAATCTGTTTGGCCTCCTAATTATCCATAGGATGTTCAGTGTTCTTATCCAACACTGTGACAAATACCATTTGATTATGTGAATCATGACAAGTTGTGGCTGATATTGAGAAGAATGGGAATTCCAGAGCACTTGATTTTGCTCATGAGGAACCTATATCTGGATCAAGACTCTGCTGTGTGAATGGATCAGGGGAGAACTGCATGGTTTAGAATTGTGAAGGGAGTGCACCAGGGTTGTATTCTTTCTCCATACCTGTTCAATCTGTATGCTGAGCAAATTATTGGAGAAGCTGGACTCTGTGAAGAAGAATGTGGCATCAAGATTGGAGGGAGGATCATCAATAACCTGTGTTATAGAGATGACATAACCTTGCTTGCTGAAAGTGAGGACTTGAAGCACTTGTTGCAGAAGATCAAGGAATACAGCCTTCAGTATGGATTGTGTCTCAATATAAGAAAACAAAGATACTCACTACTGAAACAACAGACAGTGTCATGATAGATGAAGAGGAGACTGAAACTTTCAACATCTTTATCTTGCTTGGATTCATAATTAATACCCTTGGTATTAGAAGTCAGGAAATAAGGAGACACATTGCACTGGGAAAATCTGCAGTTAGGGACCTTTCCAAATTATTGAAGAGTACTGATGTCTGTTTGAGGACTAAGGTGTGTCTGATTCAGGTCACAGTCTTTTTTATTACTAGCTATGCATCTATGACCTGAACAATGAATAAGGATGACAGAAAAAGAATTGATGCCTTTCAGCTGTGGTGTTGCTCCCGTATGAGTTAGGTCATGTTTGGATGTAGATGAATATTAAGTATGTATGTCATAATGACTGTGTTCCCTTGGAAGAACATCTACAGAAAGACTCAGATCCTACATGAGTGTACACTTAGTCTGTGGAAATAAATATATCCTCCCATACCCAATTCTGTATGTGTAGGTAGTTCAGTGATACTTCCATATCCCAGTCTGCTATTGCTAATTTACATTTTTATTTGGCTCAGAGAAGCTTGTAGTGGTCATATTATTATATCTTTTGCTTAAACAGCCATGCAACCAGAAAACAGGATGGTAATCTTCCTATTTATGACAAGAAAAAAACAGTTGTTGTCTCTAGTAGTAACACAAACTTTCTACAAGAATCATGACTCGACATTCCTCACTCTACCTCTGCCCCTCTCCAGACATTTCTTGGATAGGGTTAAGATAGGTTCTGTGACTCTTAAGTCTTAGAAATAGTAGTATAGGAACAGGCTTGAGAAGGTAGGTTATTTCAGACTGCTTTGTTATCACAATATGGTACTAGGCCCTTTAAACATGTCTCTCCTTTTTCAGAAGACATAGTGAGGAACATATACTGTTTCATACGGACCAATGTAATTTTTAAACAAGAAACACATTTGATTTAAGCAATTACACTATGCAGTGGTTTCACAGCACACATTTAAAGCAAACATTTATTTTTGCTTGCTCCCAAAATGTCTATTTTTATAGGCGTATAAAATGCTGCTATTTTTAAACTTCACATTTGAAAATCTAGTTGGGGAATTGTCATAACCTTGATAACTACTATTATCTTTCTGTGAGATGTTTTGAATAAATATTATGATACACATTTGTACAATATTTCTATGTAGGCATATGCCAGATGTGTGATGGCATGCATTCTTGTAATATAAGCTCCTGGAAGGGTAGTAATCATGAGGTATTTTATATTGTTAGTGTAGCTCAGAGGCAAGAGTTATAGATAGTTTTGTGTGTGTATGTGTGAGTATATAACTCCGATCTCGCTTTAAAAAAACAAAACAAAACAACTGTGCTTTGACTTTACTGATGACCTTTCAAAACAAAATTACTCCCTTCCAGAAGATCCCAATAAAACTAATGAGTTTAACCTCAAAGATTTTATCCTTCTCAGCAGTCAGTTGAAATATAAAGTACATCAGAGAGAAAATAATTGCAAGATGCTTACATTTCAATTATTCTGCATTTATCATTGTAATTACTGACTCCTTCTATATTTCACTTACTAAATGTAGAAAAATTAAAAAACAAATATCCTCAAATACATACTGCTTTTGAAAAATGTTAAAACATGTATTTTACATACACACTCATATCTAGATTTTAATTACAACTATAAACATAATTTGAATAAAATCATATCCTGAATTAATAAATCCAAAGGGTATCTTTAGTTATTTTGACTATACCAAATGTATGGTTCAAATTTTTCTGTCTGTATTGATAGAACCTTAATTTTCTGGACTAAATAAACTGAGCTACTGAGTTAAATAACTCATTATAATAAGGACAAATTCTGCATAAGACCATTATTGTAAAAATAGAAGGATGACTAGTAAAACATGCAGGGGAGCTCAAGGGGCAGAAAATAAGGCGGGAAGGGATAGGAACGAGGGGTGAGAATGGATAGGGGCGAAACCACAGGATTGCATATTTTGGTGGAGGGAGGGAGTTGGGGAATGATCTGAGTGAGAAGACAGGGTAATAATGATGGCTAAGGTCCAATGATGATTAATTTTTTAAAACACAATGCATAAGAATGATTGTATGAAACATAACGTGAATGGAAAACAATATGAAACAAAAAATATCAGAAATTTGTAAGCAAACTAATAAAAAAGGAAAAAGAATAAAGATGGAAATTATACAGAAACTTCCAAGATTTGAATACCTATGATGAAAAACAAAATCTTAGTAAACAAAAAGTTTGTATAACCTTATCAGTTACAGCATTAAATTCATAAATAAAATATAGGAACAACTCATGTACTTAGGGGAAAAATAAAAAAATAATCTATGCTTAACATTTATTTAGAATTCTAGAATCATTCTCCCATATGAAAGAAATCAATAAAATATAATATATTCTAAAATCTAACTTTATTCAGGTAACACATCCACCACATATTTTTAGATAAAAGACAAGATATATTATCCTATGGAATACAAAATTATTTCCTCAATACAGTTTTCCCCAAATACCTTATGTCAGGAACTAGTGGCATCAAGTTACCGTTAAAATTGACCATTGAATATACTACCACAATGAATGTGAGGGAGCACTTTTCAGATACGGGATCTAGAAGAAAACTTAAAACACATTTGGTATAAGAGCCATACCACACATCAATGGCTCATGGGCAATATTCAGCCACAGTGTGACTGATCTATTTTTAAGCATGGTGGATTTTAACACAAATGTCCTGAGTCCTGGCTTATCTTGAAAAAAAGCAAAGATCAAGTTGAAAATGTACTGAGCTTGTCTTGTTTCGTTGTAGCCAGTGGTTGGAGCTGACGCCACATGTCCTCCAGGTACCCCAGCCCACATCATACCTATTGTTCCAAAGCCAGAATTACCCACTCATTTGACACATGAAAAATTTCCAAAGAAATTTGGAATTTTTTATACCATACCTAGTCTGTTTTTAATAATTAAAAATAACTCAGGTCTCATATCTCCTTTTTAAAATTAATTTTAATGAAAGTTTGCAGAGACTGAGGGTTTATAATCATTCATTGTTGCACTTTTCTCCCTGCTCACCCCATCTCCCCCAATTCACTCTTCTCCTTGAAGAGTAAAACTCTTTCATTGTTATACAATCCCTACCCCCAAGTCCATTCCACTGTGCCACTTTCATTCTGGGCTCGTGTCATGACAAAAATATCCAATCATATATCCCTTTTTAACAGTTCTCTCCCTCATCTGTTTCAATGTAGTATACATCATTCTTCCCCTACTTCTCTGTCTTCCCTCAACCCCGATGTCAGTCGCATTTTACAACAGTGGCCCTATGCAATATTTGTCCTTTTGTTTCACTCAGCATAACGTCCTCCAGGGTCATCCATTTTGCATAATATTTCATTAGTTCCTTGTTTTTCAGTGCTGCATAGTATTCCATTATGTGAATATGCCAGAGCTTCTCTATCCATTCATTTGTTGATGGGCACTTGGGTTATTTTAGCTCTTTGCGATTGTGAACAAAGCTGCAATAAACTTGGGTGTGCATACATCTGCTTGGGTGGCGCTTATGGTTTCTTTAGGGTAAATACCCAATAGTGGAATTGCTGGGTCAAATGGAATTTCTATTTGCAACTTTTTGAGAAAGTGCCATACTGCCTTCCATAGTAGTTGTACCATTTTACACTCCCACCAACAGTGAATAAGAGTTCCAGTTTCTCCACAACCTTGCCAACATTTGATGTTTTCTGTTCTGTTAAATTTTGTTATTCTTACTGCGGTGAGATGATATCTCGTCGTTGTTTTGATTAGCATCTTTACTGGAGCTAGGGATTTTGAACATTTCATGTGTTTGTTTGCCATCTGAATGTCTTCTTTGGTAAAGTGTCTTCATATCCTGTGCCCATTTTTCAATTTGGTTATTTATCTTTATCTGGTTGTGGTGCTCGAGTATTTTATAAATTCTAGATGTAAGTCTGGCATGTCATTACCAAATATTTTTTCCCAGTCTGTGGGTTCTCTTTTTACCCTGTTGGAGAAGGTTTTGGATGTGCATAGGGATTTGATCCTTAGAAGGTCTGATTCATCTATTTTATCCTCTCCTGGTTGTAGATTTTCCAGGATGCTTGTAAAACTGTTTATGTTGTGGATTAAGACTTCTAGAGTTATTCCAAGCTGTTCTTTAGTGAATTTTATAGTCCTATTTCCTTCATAAGTTTCTAAGCAGTAAAATACAATTGTTGTGAAAATAGTCCTTAAAAATAGGCTATATGAGTTCCAATTCCAGCTCAATAATTTACCAGACATGTGACTTTTAGCAATTTTTAAGCGTTTCTCAGTCGTGGTTTCCTTATCTTGAAAGTAGGAGGAAGAATAATACCTGCTGAATTAGGTTTTGTGAGACTCAGATCAGGAAATCTAGGTGAGATGCTTGAATGGTGTCTGGCCTACTTTATGATCTCTGAAAGTAATTGCTATTGTAATTACACTGTTTTGTAAAGGTAAAGGACCCAAGAAACCAGCTTGAAGAATGAGCCCATTTGTGGCCAACCACCATATCCAGGTATACCTAAGAAGGCCTCTCACTTGAAATCCCCCTCTCTGTAAATCCTACCTCAGCTGAAGGCATTTCAGAGAAGTTCCATGCATTCATGGAATGTTTGAGCACCCACTTCTCTTGAATAATGTGGCCTTAGCTATAAGAATAGACACTCTGGTTTGTGGGAAAAAGGACTTCCCAAAATAAAGATCAGAAGCAAAAGTGACTAAAAAAGAAGTACACATTTAATCTTATAAACAACTTTACCTCTTTAGACAAGAAAAATGGAGAGAGAAAAAAAGTAAATGCTGGTTTCCACCATTTAGCTGCAGGTGCAGAAAGGTGTACAACATTTCATTGTATTCGTACCTGAAATGAGGAGAAGTGTCACTTTAGGGGAATAGGAGAAGGCAAAAACTTGCATCCATTATTTTCAAAATACTTTTTTCCTTGGTTAGGTAAGTTATTGAATGGTCTGTTTTAATATTATACTAATTGTATGTGAATAGGGGTTTTTTCCCTCTGATTTTTCATATAACAAGTTTCACATGCAGTGAAAAATGACTCCGTTTGATTTTGAATAAGCAATTGTAGCATAAGCACTTTTCTTGTTGATAAGCTTGCTTGTCAAAGTTTTAAAATATATATCTCCAAATGTCCTTTCCTCAGAGTTTGTATGTGGGCTTGACCTGACTCCCTGAACATTAACCAGGAACATTTCTGCTTCCAATAATAATGGTGTAAGATAATTTTCACACATACCATTCTATTCACCAGTAAAGGATTTCAGAAGTTCTCCCTACAATGTTGGAAATTTTGTACTCATTTAATATTCTTTCTCTCTCTCTCTCCCTCTCTCCTCTTTCTCTCTCTCTCTGTCCCTGTGCGTGTGTGTGTGTGTGTGTGTGTGTGTGTGTGTGTGTGTGTAGCTATGGTGGCCTAGTGGTAAGAAGTTGTGCTGCAATCCCACAGGCACACAGTTTGAATTAACTAGATATTCTTCAGGAGAAGAATGGGCACCTTCATTCTGTGCAGTTTATTATGTCTGAAAATGTGCTGTAAGGTCAACTATGAGTCAGTTCCATCTCAGTGACTCACAACATATACATTCTGTATTGAATAAATTCTGTACTAATTGAATTCTCTCTCTGCGTAAGCTCTGTTGGCCTAGTCGTAAGGAATTACACAGAGTTTGAATCCATCAGTTGCTGTGTGGGAGAAAGATGAGCAATCCTTTCATGTGTATTTCTCTCTCTCTCTCTTAATTGGAAATTGAAACATGGTGGCTTCTATCATGCTCATCATTAGTTGAGGTTCCACTGTATTACAGTCAAATGCAGTACTTTTTTTTAAATTTATGTGGGTATACTCTTTGCCCTATCTTTGTTTTTTATAAGGTTATCTCTGATGTTGAACTTGGGCTAAGGTATTATATATACTGTATATAAATATATATAAGATGTGTGTGTGTGTGTGTGTGTGTATATATGTATGTGTGTGTATATATACATATATATGTATATTTGTGTATGTGTGTGTGTGTGTGTGTGTGTAATATAAAGTGAATTTATTGTCCAAATGGCTTTCCTAGCCATAAGCTTTGACTTTCACAACATTATTATGTGGGTCTATACAAACAATGTGAATGAGGTAAAAATATCATGTAAATCAGGTTTGTACAATACTAATGAGGGGATTGGTCAGTCTTGCCAATTAACCAGGCAACTTTGAGCAGGTTTAGAGGCGGAAAATAGGAAGCTCTCTATGAGTAAGAAAGATGAAACAGAGTGGTGTTCTCTTCATGCCTTGGAGTCAGAGAGATTACTGTATAAGATGGAAACAGACTGAGCTTTAGATCATAGTAGCAGCAGCAGAGGTGGCGACAAACCAAAGACCAATTATCATATGGAACTGACCTGGGACAGCCACCCACAGAGCTAGAACTTAGGGCCTAAACCCAAGCTTGTCAGAGGAGGATTTGGAGTTGAGGAGACGGAGAGAGTTGCTATAACTGGTCGTCTAAGACAGTTTTGTTACACTAGCCCAGAGCTCCTAGACCTTTGATCAGAGAGCTAGAAAGCATATCTAAGAAGATGTCTGGTATGTAAGTAGTATCCTGGTTCTTTCTTCCCTGAATTGAAGCCTGTTAACTTCCCTAATAAATCCCATTACTGTGAGCATGGAATGTGACTTCTCTGTGGCCATTGCTATGGATTTGCAGATACCAAACTAGAGTAATGAGAGCCCTGGGACTATTGACATTGGTATTGCTAGAATAATGTGTTGAGAGTGAAGGGACATGTCTGATCTCATGGGAGTTGGCATTGTACTATGAATGTTCTGGTTTGTGGAGATTTGTCGAGGTTGGTCTCAACCACTCCCAGGTCACCAGAAGAATTGTTTCATATGTACAACAACAAATATGTGTGTGTGTATTTTGAACTAGTTATACATGCCCCTGAAATGACTTCTTACTTTGCTATAAAATTTCATATAAGTAAATTATGCAAATACCCATGTCTCTTAGGCTGTGATATTCGGTTAATGTGAAGGCGTATTTATGGCATTTCTAGTATCCAATGACTCAGGTTGTAGGTAATGAGAGCCTATTTGAAAATAAATCTGTCTTTTACTTAGCTTTTATTTGGCTATCAAAATACTACACAATACTGTGTAATGACTTAAGTCATTTATTATTTATAATCCATAAAAAAAAACTAGTTACCTTTGATGGAGGAGGGAGGATGTATGGCAAAAATAAAATTAAATCAAATTAATAGGTGCCAGGGATTTATTATTTTAATAGAGGAAACAACTAAAAAAGATACAATTTTTATAAAAATATGTATGTCAAAGGAAGAGTTCTGGTGGCATAATGCATATACCTATGAGATGAGAAAGCAAGAGATAGAAGTTAGTTTGAAGACTAAAGAGCAGATCAGCTTATTCTTTTAAAGTTTCATATTTCTTTAATCCCCTTCAGAAATAATAGCATAATAATTTTCATATTAGGGTTTTCTACTGTTTGATGTACTACAATGACCAGAAAAGAGTGCTTAGATGCTTTCATTAACACATTGCCACAAATGGCGGCTATAGCCGTCCTGCACATTTTAATTAATAAAAAAAGGAACATCATTCGTGCCAAGTGCACTAGTGCATTTATTTGTTAATTATTCAGTAATACATAGGAAAACATGTGTTTCTAAACACAGTCGTCAATTTAAAAGTGTGTGGCAATGTGTCAAGGTGTTCACTATTCATTTTGTTATTTAGCTTGCTTACCAGTTATTTTACCTTATCAAAGCATTTCCAAACCCTCATACAGATGGAGCTCTGGTGATCTAGTGGTAGGAAACGGTGGTGCAAATCTGAAGGCACGCTATTTGAATCCACCAGCCACTCCACAAGAGAAGGATGGACAATCTCTTCCTGAGATTAGCACTGAGATAATGAGATAGCAAGATTAACAGCTGTCAGCTTAAACATCATACCACTAAAGCTCTTTGATAAACCAAGAGTTTACAATTGATAAAAATTATGACAATTTTTTAGTATGTTTTGAAATAACCCAAACCAAACCACTGCCCTCAAATTGATGGTGATTCATTGTTGTTGTGTGCCAGAGAGTCAGAACTGACTCGTAGCTGACCTTCTAGTGGTTTTTCAAAGTCAATTAATCACACAGCGGAGTTTGTGGCTTTGAAGCCAATGCTTTTGGCACTAGTGACACGGCTTCTTGCCACTAACCCACTAGAGCTCCTTCTATTGGAGACTCTCTGTTATTTCCTAACTGGAATTGACTTCCCGTCTTTACAGTGACCGGTGGATTTGAACTGACAATCTTTCAGTTAGCAGCTCAAGTTTAATCTGTGTTGCTGTTGTATAGGGCTCCTTGTCTTCAAAGATGTAATATTAATACATAATGTGTGATAAAATGCACAACCTTTGTGTCATTCAGAGCCAGTCTCTGCATAGAAAATGTATGAAACTTGTTTCTTAGCAGAAGGTCAAGATATCATTGATTCTTAAATTGAGGTTTGGCTACTTTGTGTGAAATTTCAGTTTAGATTAAGATGACATTTCATGATTTTTTTTTTCTCTCTCCAAAAGCTAATGAAAATCCTCTGATGTAAAGTCATTAATCCCTGGAAGAGAAATAACTGGGACAGCATTTAGTATGACAGATGTGACTGCTCTAAATGCCAGTGATAAGATTACTATCTTATAGTAGTCTGTACACTAGCAACAAAGATTAAATGAGAAAAACTGAGAAACAAGGAAGGAATATTTTGCTTGGTCTGAAGGGAAATACTGTGATTAACCAATGCCACCAATTGCTAAATTCTATAGCTATGAAGTAATGATACATAAAATTCAGCCTTCCAATTATTAATTATGAATTTCAACACTGGAAAGTATAGAATGTTTTAGAGTTTGTCTCTTAAAAGAGTTTTTCCAGTGTGGATGAATTATTATGTGGAAGGGCCGGACTGTGCAAGTGAGGTATGTTGGCCTGTCCGTAAAGGGATTGACTGTCTATCATTCTACAAGGGGATTGTCCAGCCTCAATAATGTACAATCACAGTTTTTTTCACAATAGCAAAGAGTTGGAAACAATCTAAGTGCCATCGGCAAAAGAACAGATAGAGAAACTGTGGTAAATTCACACAATGGAATACTATGTTGCATTGAAAAACAAGGAACTCATGAAATATTGTACAAAATGGGTGACCCTGGAGGACATTATGCTGAGTGAAATATTTAAGTCACAAAAGGACAAGTACTGCATACATAGTGCCACTGTTGTAAAATGGGACTGACATCCGGGTTGGGGGGAGACTGTGAAAGATGATTAGGTATTATTGTCAAGACAGGAATCCAGAATGAAGGCTGCCATAGTGGAGTGGACTTGGGGGGAGGGATTGTATAACAATGAAAGAATTTTCCTTTTCCTTTTCATTTTTTT
>NW_006400008.1:1284324-1329092 GCF_000299155.1 Elephantulus edwardii
CTATCACTCCTCCCTGAGAGAGACTTCACCCTGATTCATAAGGAAAAGGGGACAGCGTATTCTCTTAGCTACTTCCTGCTGAAAAGAGACGCTGTAGGTTTCAGGGTGAATGTTTTCTCTCACTACTCTAAGAGCGAACTGTGTGAGAGGTTGCCAGGGAGAAAAGTGCAACAATGAATGAATGCAAATACAAAGTGTCTGTAAACTTTCATTAAAATGAATAAAAAAAATTTCATATGGAAGATGAAAAATAAAAAAAATATTTTTTATAAAAAGGATTGGCTAGTTTTGCCAGTAAATTGAACAGGTCTAGCAGCAGGGAATAAGAATTCTTCCCCCACCAGAAGAAATTTTTCCAACACCAGAAGAAATAGAATTATTTGCCACGCCAGAGAAGAGAGACCGTCCCCAACCCAGTGAAATGTAGAACATGCTTTGGGATGGCAGCAGCAAGTGATGAACTGGATGTGAGATGGGACTTTGGGGCAGTGGTGGAGGCAGTGGTGGAGGGGTGAATATTGACAGGACTGAGAGCTTTGTTGGACAATTATGGAGAAGACATCATTGGCAGGACTGAGAACTTGGGAACACTTAGAGCCACGAGGCTGAGGTGCTTATGTGCACATTTTGAGAGCTGTCTTCACTATATTTTGTTATTAATCTGAGTAATAACCTTTTAACACCCTTAATATGGTCTGTGAGCTATTACATACATTTTGGAACCAGCCAAACAGTAATATTGTTGTTGATATGAATATGGGGAGGCATGGGAGCGTAGAGGACTTGTCTAACCTAATGGGAATTGGTTTTGTGTTCTTGATACCATTGGCAAGGATAGTTTTCTACTGTGCAATTGGTAAAGGTCAGATGTGGTGGTCCCCACATGGCCTTTACTCTTTTTTACAGATATATTATAAAATCTATGTGTCTTCACCAAAGAAGCAATATTAATAATATATTAGCTCTTGGGAAGGGAAGTGAGAAAAATTAAAATTATGATGACTTCATTATATTAAGAATTTGTGTTAACTATTCAAATATTTCTTATATTCCTCTAAAGGTAATTCAGTATGTTTGAAAGGACATTTTTATTCTATATCTGTTCTCTTCACTTCAAATTAGCATAACTAAAATATTTTATATGTTAAATTAAAATTTGAAAATTATGTTGTTTGTTAAGTAATATAATTGTAATATAATTCTACATAAACTACATATTATATAATACCTGAATTATACTTCAGAACTCTGAATGTTTATCCTACATCCAGTATAAGTCAATACTATAATTTGACTTTTTTGGAAATGTAGACTATGTTTCCAGTGCTGTGTGATGTTGATAGAATTTTCTAATATGACGGGATACTATTCACCATAAAAAGCTAACATTTATAAATGTACTGTTGAAAAGCATAAATATGTATGATTTCATAAATGTATTACTATTGCAACTGTTTTTCTTAAAGTATAACCTTCTAGGAAATAGCATGTAATGCCCTAAATGCCCTAATGATTTATTATTATATTTCTAGAGGACACCTCGTGTTTCTGGTCTTGACTTTTATTGCTATAAATCCTTCATAACAATAAATTATGGATGGTGAATTATTAGTTGTAGGCTTGTGAAATACAAAATGCACTTAGTCCTGATAACACTCACATATTAGAAGATTCCTAATAAATAAAATTGTTTTCACTGTTTTTGAATTAGCTTTCTCTGAATCAGTCAATTTAAGCATCTATATAAGTATAGTAATTAGGAGAATTAGAAGCATAGGTCTTCAGACATATAAATTTTCTTTACATATTTTGCCTGAAAAATAATACATTTTAGGAAGAGTAAGACAAGTGCAGTATTACTATTCTGGTACTCCAAATGTTAATGGGCCAGATTCTTTCAGAATTCCATACATGAAATTCTAATAAGCCACTGATTGTTAAATATTAATATCAAAAAGACACAATAGGATCATATATATATGTATATATATGTGTATATATGTATATATGTATGTATATGTGTGTATATGTATGTATATATGTGTATATATATGTATGTATGTGTGTGTGTATATATGGGTGTGTGTGTGTGTGTGTATATATATATATATATATATAAATAAAACTTCATCTCATGTACTCTTGGGATGTTGTCATCCCTTGGAAAAGGTTAGCAAAAGAGAAGTACTTAATGAGATAGATTAACACAATTATTACAACAAAGAACTTGTACCTGAGAGAAATTGTGAGGATGGTGAAAGGTAGGGCAAGATTCAAATATACTGTTGTTGGTAGGTCTCTATGAGTACTAGTTCTATTCCAAAGGCAGGTCCCACCTGATGACATAGTTAAAGTACATGAGACACAGAGTCACCGTCCTCACTTCTAAATAGCACTCAAGTTTACTTATCTCAAGGCAGATCTGTTCATTTATTTGGAAGTTCCTTTTGTATTCAGTGTTTTTCACCAATTCTAAACCATTCCATGAAAAAAGAAGGTTAGTGTCTTACAGTAGTACACAGAGTTAGAATTTTAACACAGGTCTTCCAAATTCTGCTTTTTCGGTGCCATTGAGAAAAGTATGGCAGATAGCAATCCTATGAACAACTGATCTGATCCCTGTCTTATCCCACGCCATCCTCACTCTCTCCTATATATTTTAGCCCATTGCTGCAGTCATGGTGTCATTCCATCTCTTTGAGGGTCTTCATAACTTTGAATGATCCTCCAGCTGTACATGATGTCCCTTTCCAAGAAACAGTCCCTTCTAACAACATGCCCACAGTATGTGAAATGAAGCTTTGTCATCCTGGCCACTAGGATCACTCTGGGTTTATCTTCTGGAAGACAAATCTGTTTATTTTTTGGCAGCCCAGGGGATAGTCTATCTTTTCTCTATGTAACATGATATTGCCTATTGGACCGCTAAAGATTTTTTCACCTTGATGTTGAGATGCAATTAACAAGGAAGGCTGTAGAGGTTTTATATTCTGCAGAAAGTGTTTCAAGACCTCCTCTCATTCTACAAACAAGGTTATGTTTTCTGCATAATGGAGGTTCTTGATGAGACTTTCTCTCACCCTGATGCTATATTTTTCTTTATAAAGTCCAGCTTTTTTAATTGCATACAGACTGAATCAGTATGGAGCTAGGATACAGCCGGAACGTACACCTTTCGTGATTTTACAGTATGCACTATTCCCTTGCTCTTTTCAGACAACACTGTCTTAGTCTAGGTTTAGGGTTCACAATTAGCATAATTAATCATAATTAGAAAATAATTAAGTGTTCTGGGATTTCCATTCTTTACAATGTTAGCTGTTAACCATAGTTTGTTATGATCCACACAATCAAATACCTATGCATAGTCAATAAAATACACATAGTCATTCTTTGGTATTCTCTGCTTTTAGCCAAGATTAATTTGATATCAGCAGTGATATCCATCACACCATGGCTCCTTTTAAACCCAGTAGGAACATGACAGTTTTGTTTCAATGTATTGTTCTAGTTGATTTTAGATGACCATCAACAAGATTTTGCTTCCATGCAATATTAATAATATTGTTCTATAATTTCCACATTCTGCTCACTTATTTTTCTTGAGAATAGGAAAAAATATGGATCTCATCCTCTTGGTTGACTAAGTAACTGTCTTCCATGTTTCCTGGCACAGAGTAGTGAGCATATCCAGGGTTACATCTGTTAATTTAAACATGTCTTTGCCCATGTCTTCAACATAACATGAACTTCTTCATTTCAATATAACATGAATTTCTCCTTCATTACTATTGACCCTTTATCACATACTACTTCCTGAAATACTCAGTATTGACCAGTTTTTTAGGTACAGTGACTTGGTATTCTCTCCAATCTACTCTTCTAATAATATTTTTATTAGTTTGCACATAGTGATATATAAGTGATATAGTGATATACAATAAGATGATTGACACGGTGACTTCAGCAATGGGCTCTAGTGTGTCAGAGATGATGAGGATGGCACAGGATAGGAGGGTTCAAGTCAGCTGTTCATAGGGTCAATATGAGTCATACTTGACTGCACCTAACAACATCACCATCAAAATCATTTTTAAGTGTGTTGATTCTTCTTTACTCATCAACTACCAACTTCAATCAATATCCTTCCTATTTATAGTAATCTTATTGGACACAGTAGGTTGTCCCATAGGGTTTTCAAGTCCATAAATATTTATGGGAGCTGATTGACTCATTTTTCTTCTACGGAATCACTGATGGGCTCAATATTGCCAACACTTCAGTTAGCAGTCCAGTATAATACACCAGCAGCCTCCTTTTATGCTGTTTTAAGCACACTGAAAAAAAGATCAAGTAATAAATTTATTTCAAAACCAGGGAGCTCTGAAAGCATAGTGGTATAGAGAGTTTAACTGCCAGCCAAAAGGCATGTGGTTCATATCTACCAGTTGTTCCACTGGGGAAAGTTCAACCATCTCATCTCATGATTTATAGCCTCTAAAAACATACTGGAGGATCAGCTATGAGTCAGTTTTGACTGAACAGCATGTAGTAACATTTTATAAGCAATTATAATTTTTCAAAAAAAAACCTTCAGATGGGAAATAAATTCATTAAATATGTTCCATATTTGTCCAATAGGATTACAAGTACTATTATTGTGCATGCATTGCATGAAGAAAATGAATTCATTATCTGTTTCTTTATAAGCTTAAAGCATAAACTAGAATGGAGCTTAATGAAGTTATTTTAGGGAAAAAAATTAGTCTTTCATATTTTAAATATATTTCCATTCATACAAATAAATAACTATGTAATTGTAGTTTTAATATATAAATAGATAAGTACTTTATTAACATCTTCATTGGAGTAGATCACACATTGGCCTGGAAGCTGAACAGATTCAGTCTCTGTCTCAAGCAACTTTCTGTGTAGTAATTGTTTCAAATATACATGAGATAGTTTATACCTCAAAGGATGTTAGAGAAGAGAGCTGCTGCTTGGTGAAAGCCACCCTTTCTCCTTGAGATATGTGTTGGAGCATAAAGCAAATCCTCCTTTGGGATTTCTGAAGCTGAATTCTATCAATTGGCCAAAGGATGGTTGAAGTTTGATAGACAGACTCCTTTTAATAAAATTCATAGAGATGCATATAGAACTCAAATCAATATTTTACTTTTTTTGAAAGGTGATAATGAGTA
The DNA here is from genome assembly GCF_000299155.1 of Elephantulus edwardii. NCBI lineage: Eukaryota > Metazoa > Chordata > Mammalia > Macroscelidea > Macroscelididae > Elephantulus > Elephantulus edwardii. Next base: position 1,289,526 of record NW_006400008.1, read on the forward strand.
ATGTCTTTAGAGGAAATGTCTGCAATTTGAACTTATTTATGGAAAGTCAGTAAATATATCATGATGGTGAAAGGTTTTGGATGGTACCAATCTATGGAAAGTTTGTTTTGCCATCCACTGAAAATGTATTGATGATCAAAATGTTTTCTCCTTCCTTATTTTTTTTATGGATAGTGATAAATAAATGCTAGGAAGTTTTTCTGTTGTGGTTTACTTTTAATGTGTTAACAAAAGTACTATTATAAAAGCAGTAAGAAGGATAACAGTTACGTTTCATTATTGTTTTCATTTGGATTTGGTCTATTTATTAATTAGACTAAGGATTTTCCTGCTGCAAAATATTTATAGACTGTTAAAGTGTCTAGTGTTGTGGCCATGTCTAAGTTTATTTTTGGTTTGTGCTTTTACATTATAGATTTTAGCTAATTTGCATGATGAACTTATTTTGACTTTTCTATAAATTAGAAATTTGGTTTTTACTCAGTATTAATGAGAATGAAATTCATATTGATCTTAAGAATTTATTGGTGGTGGTGGTGTTATGAGCCTGTCAAGGTGGAACTACGCACAGTCCATCCTTCAGCAGGTTTTCAGAGACTGTAATTGCATAAGACTGGAATGTGCATCTTTTCCCTCCCAAGGAGCAGGTTGGTGGATTTGAACCATGGTGCCACTAGTTGCTATGTGCCTTCAAGTAGAATCAACTCATGGCTCACCTTCCAGTGGGTTTTCAGAGGCTGTAAATCCCACAGGAGGCTGTTTCTTCCACAGAGCATTTAGTGCTTTTGGATGGCAGTGCAACCTCGCACCACCAGGCCAGAGCCCCTAGGTGTCCAGAGCTCCCAGGTCTCCAGGGATCCCTTTAAACATTGAGACCAGAAAATAAACATTAACTGTCCTTTCTTTGTAAATTATCTTATATAATAACTTCATGATGATGATGATGATGATGGTGCACATTTAAATCACTGTCGATTTTTCTATTTTATTTGCTAGGGCCTTTGAAATACACTCATTGATAATCAAATAGTTCATTTCAAAGATCTAAACTTTTTTTCTCAGAGAATGCTCTGAGAAAAGTTTATATTTAAATTAATATCATAGCATAACTATATAATTATATTTAAAAAAAAATCCTAAGATGTACTACTCTTTATTTGGTTTCTAGAAAAACCTATGAGTTGGTTCTAACCCCGCAGTCAGGGAGTGTGATTTTCTTAGTCTGTACCCAACTTTATCCTTTAGGTGGCAGCATTTGAGAGCAGTTCTTGACAGACAGTTGCCACCATTTAGAAAAAATATGAAGAATAAATCATATTTGAAAAAAATTAATTTCTTCCAATGTATTTAATTTTTGATCACTTACATAATTTATATAATTTGGAGCAGTCAAAAGTGATATTTACTTTATCCAAACAAATCCAGTTTATTCTCATTTCAAAAAACCTCTTCACTCTGCCATTTATTCTTTGCTTCTTTTTTTATTAAAAGGATGGGTTCTCTCTGTTAGGTACTCCTAAAGACCCTTTGTCCTTAGCATAACACAGATTTTAATGAATCTTGACTAATAAGACAAATCTGAAAATTCCTTCTAAAATAGTGATAATAATAAAAAGTTATCTTTTCCCCTGCAATATATTGTTTTAAAAGATGATTTACACTGATGTAGAATGAGTGACCAATGGGAGAAATACAATTTAAAACCAATCTATAGCAAACACTGTGGGTAATGGCCTGTCTTACTTTTTAACTGTGATAATTATCACTAAAAATAAATTTTGTTGAATAATTTACCACTCAAGTCAATCTGATCTATAACTCAAATCTTATGTTCTTTTTCAGACATTAAGATCAACCAATTTATTTCAAATTTACTCTGGAACCACTTTAACTATAATTGGTATAGAGCTGAAGTGGTTAGTATAAAGCATTACTCTGCTAAATTCAGTTTTCTCTGTAGGAAGATGAGAGTATAATGATCAGTGTATAATGATCAGACTTTTGTAAGAATTAAATGAGATGTGAATCCAGCAAAGAAAATCACTTCTATTTGCTCAGAGTACAAATATGCTAGCAGTACAAATAACACTTTTGTGGTAATAAAAGTTAAAATTGCTTACCTACTAAGAATTTTAGTTACAGGAAAACAAAATACTTTGTGTATAGTTTTAAGAATACCGTTATATTAAGATACAATGTATTATTTAAGTAAATCTAAGAAGACTTTTTGAAATTCTAAATTAACTTTCTATTTTTTTCTCTAATCTTTCACTTAGAGAAAAAAAAAATAACTAGCAAACAAGTAGATGTGTAGAAGTACTTCTTCCCCAATGACTCCATCACTCTGCTGCTTACTTGCTTGTTTGTGATATTTCTATTTCAACCTACTATATTCAGATTTAAAGTATGGAATGAAAAACAAGTTTTGTGAAATGTTTTTCATATATGTCGTTTGTTGTTGGTTGTCATCGAGTCAAGCACAACTCATAACGACTCTATGAACAAAAGACCTAATGTCTTTCCATAACTGGCATCATTTCACCAAGCTCATAGAGTTCCAGAGGCATGTGTTTAGGAAGTGGATGCAACTCCTACTTCCCAACCTCTTTTACATCTGGGAGCTCCACCAAACACTGCATAAATTGGGAAGCCATTTGTTATTTGATACCCTAATGGCACAAGGTTCAGCAACAAAGCAACCAAGGTTGCTTCATACTGCACCTTGACAAAGAGAGATGCACAAAATGGAAGAGTGTTCCTCCATATAACAGAACTAGTTTCACTTAGCAGTAGTTAAGTGTTGTCAAGTTGAATATGACTGAGAGTAAGTTTTGCACAAAAGATCTAAACTTTTTTCTATTACGAACATCATTTCTGTACAGAGCTCTGTTCTATAACTCCCATCATTTCTGAGCATTTTTAAAGTTTAGAGAGTTTGTAGAGTTTCCAGAGTCATTTCGTTTTAGAAATTGGATGCCACTCCTGCTTCTCACCAAAATCAATCAGGAAGCTCAACCAAATACTACATAATGGATAAACATTATGATATTGGACAAGACTATGGAAAAGTGTACAGAGTCACATCAACACCAAGTTTTTCATGTATAGGTGGTGAAAAATGTTAACTGAGTAAATAAGAGAGTTAATCCACTTTTCAGTGGACACCTTTTCTAAACTCAAAGTAAGATCAGGCTCTGATGCACATTTTGGTTTATACACAGTCCAAGTCATTTTTAAGGACATCAGCTGATTTTTGTGTTCAATAAAAATATGAGCAAATAAACCAAAGCAAATATTGAGGCTTCTCACTCAACAGGCACTTTAATACAAATCAATTATGTTGAAAGTATGTCCAGATGATGGCCCAATAATTTGAGAGGTGTATATCAATTTCAATAAAATGGAATAATAAGTATCCTGACATATTTATAACAATGGATAGTTATGCTCAAACTGCTTTCAATCTATTGAAAGTTGAGGGCTTTTAAACTAGGAGAACTTCTCTTATTATCATTGTTAGGTGTGACAAAGACCCTAACCCTTGAATTTGAGTAAGAACAATTACTTCCCAGGAATAAGGGGAAGATATTTTAGAGAAGATATCATATAGGCCACCATCCACTAGTTGATGATACAGAAGCAGAGGAACTAGCTGTCTATCTGTTATTCATTTTTCAAGCTAAAGACAGTCATAACAACAAATTCCAGTGTCAAAGTTTTAAATGTCATTAAATTGAGTTTAAATGTTTAACTTTTTTTAAAAAAAAATTGCCTTCCTTTTACATGGCAATTATGAGCAAACTTGGTTTTTCCCTCCTTACCAAGGAAGTGTTTTATTGTCTATTGCCTAGAAGAGGCTAAATCCAACCACCACTCCATTTAAAGAACAAAAAAACCCAAAACCCCCTATAATCCTTAGCTTAAAAACTAGCTTTTCTAGACATTATGTTGGTAGGTGTGTCAGAGACAATAATGTTGGCACAGGATAGAGCAGTGTTTAGGGCTCTTGAACATAGGGTCTCTATGAGTCCAAGCAACTTGATGGCATATAACAACAGACATTATGCTGATTCTCTTAACTGTAGACACATAGTACTACAAATCATCACAGCAGTGGGACTAGGATGAGAGAGTGACAGAGAGAGAGAAAGGAGAGAACTTCACACATGCACTGAACAGCAAGACAGCAAGACTTGAGGGAGGCTGGAGCAAGTTCCTTGTGAGAACAAGACCCTGGTGAGAGCAAGACCTAGTGACCTTAGTGGTGAGACCCTGGTGATAGTGGTGGAGAGACTGTGGCATTTCTCTGGAGATACTGTGGCAAAGTGTAGCCAGAGGAACCCTAATATAAAAACCACTGTTAGTTTTGTTGTTCTTGTAGAATGATTGAAGGAAAAGCTGATTTATAACTGTTCTGAGGTAATTTGGATTTGTGCTACTAAAATGAGCTGGCATTTTATTCATTGAAGAATTGTGTTTTGCTATTATTGTAGTTGGATGATATTCTTTGCCTCCCCTGTTCTCCAATTTGTTTGGTAAATGAACCCCACTCTTGATATCACACTGTGAGTAAAATGTATGAGTCAGCAACAAATATGGAATCCAGTTATTGGTGGAAATAGGTGCAGGAGCATGGGGAGGGTGATATATCTGACATAGCAGTTGTCAATTTGTTGTTGTTGTTATGTGCTATCTAGTCATTTGCGACTCATAGTGACCCTATGTACAACAGCCCTAAACCCTGCTCTATCCTGTGCTGATCACATGGCCTCTGACACACCCATCCTGATTACCCTAGTCACTGAATCAATCCACCTCATAGAGGGTCTTCCCCTCCTGCGCTGTCCCTCCGCCTTATCCAGCATGATGTCTCTCTCCAAGGACCTATCTCTCCTTACAACATGTCCAAAGTGTGTCAGACGAAGCCCCAGAATCCTTGCCTCCAAGGAGTAGCTTGGTTTAACCCTCTCCAGAAAGAATATGTTTGTTTTCTTGGCAGTCCAGTGTACATTCAATACTTGTGCCCAGCACCACAGCTCAAAGGCATCAATTCTCCTATCTTCCCTAGTCATTGTCCAACTCTCTGATGCATAACAAGTGATTGCAAAGACAATGGCCTGTATCAGTCACACCTTAGTCTCCAGAGAGACACCTCTTGAGTACTTTAGAGAGGTCCCTAACAGCAGACTTTGCCATCCCATCGTGACATGATTTTTTATTTCCTGGCTGCTGGTGCCAAGAGTGTTGACCGTTGAGCCAAGCAAACTGAAGCTGTGAACAATCTCAATCTCTTCACCATCCATCCTGATGCTACCAATTGGTCCAGTGTTTAGAATCTTTGTCTTCTTGACATTGAGCCTCAGTCCACACTGAAGGCTACAGTCCTTGACCCTCTGCAGCAAGTGCTTGAGGTCCTCCTCAGTTTCGGCAATCAAGGTTGTGTCGTCTGCATAACGCAGATTATTAAAAGATCTTCCACCAATCCTGACGCCACACTTCTCATAGAGCCCAGCTTCTTGGATAATCTGCTCTGCATATAGGTTGAAAAGGTATGGAGATAGGACACATGCCTGGTGTACAACCTTCCCAATTTTGAACCATGCAGTGTTACCTTGCTCTGTTCTAACGACTGCCTCTAGGTCCAAGTATAGGTTTCACATGTATATTATTGATGGGGACAGTTCCCCTTTATGATGCAAGTACAAGTCAAACTTGATCATCCTCACATCTCATCTGCTCCTTCTGCAATACATTGGCTATTTTTATATGGTTTTGGTCAAACCCAAAATTTTATGACTCATAAAACATGCCTCTTGCTTTAATATATCTATATTGTAAGCAGTGCTATTTTCTTAAAGGCATCACTACTTATTATTTCTCATTTCTTCTATTCAGTCTTGGGATTTTTGTCCCTCATTCCTTGGACATGGTATTTTTGGGTGTTGGTTTTTTTTGCATATGCCACAAGGTTTTTTTGTTATTTAATCTAGGCTCACCGTTTTAACCTTACCTTTCATCTTTTCTTACTCACTCTCTTGCTCTGTTCCTCTGAGCTTTTTAAATTTCCTCTAATAAAATATCTTTCTTATTAAGTATCCACCGTCACCAATCTAAGTAAGACATTCTCAGTTATCAAAGCTTACTTTCCCATAATGTCTTCTCTCAGAAAGCCTTTCCTGATAACCCATTTTGATGTCCTCCTACAACAGCCTATGAAATGCTCTTTTAGTGTATCAAAGTATCTCACACTGCTATTGCAATTGTTTGACTACTTAATAAATAAAGCTGCATGAGGAGAAATACAGTGTTTGCTTTCTCAGTATGTAGTAGCATATTAACACATAGTAGGTGTTGTTGTTGTTGTTGTTAAGTGCCCTTGAGTCACAGGCGACTTATAGCGACCCTATGAAGGAGAGTCCTCGGTGCTTGAGTGCCTTTCATCCTCTCTCTAGGTTCATAGGGTTTCCGGAGGCAAGCTGTTATGGAAGTGGACACCACTGCTCCTTCCAAGATTGCTTTAATCAGGGAGCTCCTCCCCACTCTCTGTCTGCATTAGGTAGCCAACCATTAACGCATTTGACACATCATTGTCACAGTGTTCAGCCTCACAGCAACCACAAGTGACCGCAGTACGAAGCAAACCTGGGAGAACATAGCCGCCTTCTCTCATAGTAGGTGTACATGAATGAAACATATTAAGCTTTATTTTATCCCAAATTGACAATGATTGTATTTGCTGAATAAGCATTGATATTGCAAGGCACCAAAGTGGGCAATGGATCTAAGTTGTAATTGCTTTGATTTCAGTTCATGGTAATTTCATGAGTGCAGAGAAGTAGAATTTCTTAGTACTAGTAGAAAATCCTTAAATGGTTTTCCAGGCTGTGACCTCCAAAAGCATATTGCTAGGTCTGCATTCTGAGAAGCTTCTGTGTGAATTTAAACTGATAACCTTTTGCCCAGTAGGTGAATGTTTATCCATTTGTAGCACAGTTGTTGTTATGCACCATCAAGTTAGAATTGACTCATATCCAACATTTCTCTGGGTTTTCAGAGGTAGTTGATCAGAGTAGCTATTAGATTCAAGCTGCATGGTTTAGGGTGAGAAGACAGCAAAACTCTTCACCATTAGGCCACCAGAGCTCCTGATGTTGTTGTTATGTGCCATTGATCTGACTCTGACTCATAGTGACCCTATGTACAACAGCTCTGAACCCTGCCCTTTTCACTCTCTCTGATACACGGACCTGATTACCCCAGTCACTGAATCAATCCATCTTATCCAGGATCTTTTTCTCTTGTGCTGGTCTTCCACCCTACCAAGCATAATGTCACTCTCTAATGACTGGTCCCTCCTTGGAACATGCCCAAAATATGTCAGATGGAGCTTCAAAATTTTTGCCTCCTAGGTACAGCCTGGTTTCACCCTCTCCAGCATGAACCTGTTTGTTCTCCTAGCAGTCTATGGTATTTTCAGTACTCTTCTCAGCACAACTACTCAAAAGCATCATTTCTTCTCCTATCATCATTAGACATTGTCCAGCTTTCTGATGAATAGCATGTAATTTTGAATACTAGGGTTTAGATCAGTCACGCCTTGATCTCTAGACTGATGTCATTGCTCTTCTGTGCTCTGAAGAGATCATTGACAGCAGATTTTCCCAATACCGTTTGTCTCTTGATATTCTGGCTGCTAATACCAAGAGTGTTGACTATGGAGCCAAACAAACTGAAGCTGTTAACAGTTTTAGTCCCTTTAACTATCATGATTCACACCTAGTGGTGTGAATCTTTGTCTTTTATATATTAAGTTTCAATCCATATTGAAAGCTGCAGTCTTTGACTTTCTGTAGGAAATGCCTCTGTTCCTCTTCAGTTTTAGCAAGCAAGTTTTTGTCATATGCATAATGCAGGTTGTTGATGAGTCTTCTTTCAATTCTGATGCCAAATTCCTCCTCATAGAACCCAGCCTTCCAAATGATCTGTTTCACATAGAGATTGAAAAGTCATGGAGATAGGATGCATCTCTGGCATACACCTTTCCTGATTTTGAACCATGTAGTGTTTCCTTATTCTGTTCTGACAACATCTTCCTGGTCCAAGTTTAGGCTTCTCGTAAGCACAATCAAATGTTCTTGGTTTCCCATTCTTCTTAAAGGTTAACATAATTTGTTGTGATCCACAAAATCAAATGCCTTTGCATAGTCAATGAAACACATATAGATATTCCCCTGGAACTCATTGCCCTCAGCTAAGATCCAGATTGACTCTAAAATTCCTTTTGTTACAGTCTCTTCTAAACCAGGGCTGAACATCTAGCAGTTCTGTGTTTATGTGATGTTCCAGTTGTTTTTTGAGAACTTTTAGCAGGATATTGTTTGCATGTAACGTTACTAATATTGTTTTATACCACTATCGATTCTGTTGGGTCATATTTTATTTTTAAGAATGTGAATAAATACAGATTAGATCCCTTCCAGTCTGTTGGCCAGGTGGTTGTCCTCCAGATTTCTTGGCACAACCTAGTGAATGGATTCAAAACAGCATTTGTTTGATCAAATATGTCAACTGACATGCCATTAATCCCTGGGGCCTTGTTTATTGCCAATATTTTCAAAGTAGCTTGAACTTCCTCCTTTACACCATAGGTTCTTGATCATATGTTGTTTACTGAAATTCTCTGTGTCAGGTAATCCTTTTTGACATAGTGCCTCTGTGTACTTCTTCCATATTCTTTTGATGCTCCCTGGGTCATTCAATATTCTGCCCACAGGATCCCGAAGTATTGCAACTCGAGGCTTGAATTTGTTCTTCAGTTCCTTCACCTTAAGAAATACTGAATGTGTTCATTTCTTTTGATTTTCCAACTCTACCCTTTGGCACATTTCATTATAATACTTTGACTTGTCTTCCCATGCTGTCCCTTGAAATCTTCTTTTTAGCTCATTAACAATTGGATTTCTTCCCTTTGCTCTGACTTTTCAACATGCTAGTGCTGAGATGCTACAGAGATCCGTTTGTCTTTTCTTCTTATTCTGTTTTTGTAATGAACTTTTTAATTTTTATTGGATGATATTCTTGATATCCTCTCACAGATCATCCGGTCATTCATTCCTCATTTGGTCTCTACTGGGATGATGTGTTGTTAAGTGCCATTGAGTCAAAATTAGTTCTGAGGTAGATTATGAAAGGCTGTAATCACACTGGGAGATCTGGCAGTCTAATGGTAAGTATCTGTGTTGCCATCCCAAAGACACATGGTTCAAATTCACCAGTGGATCCATGCAGAATGATGGCTAATCTCCTCCAGTGGTATTGCTGTCTCTGAAAACCCTGTAGACAGTAAGTTGTGAATTAGCTACAATTCAGTGACACCCAACAACAGTCACAAAGGAGAAGATTGGCCATCTTTCACCTTCAGAGCAGCTGGTGTGTTTGAAATACATGCCTTTGCGTTGACAACACAAATCCTTACTCACTAGGTCACCAGAGCACCTCTTACAAGTTTAACTAAAACAGAGTTATTATATTAATTTGTCAGTTTAGAATCAGCATATATGTTTCTAAAAAGTCATAATAAGGATAAAATTTTAACTAAAATGATTATTCTTGTCAACTCATAGACCATCCAGTGGGTTTTCAGAGGCTAAAAACTAGAAAAGAGGAGAGTACCCATCTTTCTTCTTGGAGAGCTATTGGTGGAAGTGCCAGAAAAGGTACCGCCTTTGAGCTGGCCATGCAACTCTCTATGCACTCATCCACCACCAAATGCACTGAAGTGTCTGTCACAAGTAAATGCTTATGAAGATTGACTCTCAGAGATTAGCAACTATGGAACCTCTCAGAAGTTAGGCTTCATTGTGAAACACAATATGTAGTGTTTGAAAGGTAGTTCTTTCTCTTTTCATACCGATATTTTAATGAACTCTTTTGATACATGAACAAAACCTAACTTTCTTTTATGCTTATGTTTCAGGTTAAAGTAGTAAAAACAAAAAGAATTCATATGTTTCATACTGAAGCCGACTAAATATTTTATGTATATTTAAGTACTACCTTAATTACAGTTTTGATTTTGTTAGGAAAGTTACACCCAGGTTTTTTGTATATGAGTCTGTGATTATAATAATCTATTCTTAATTGCTTCTATGAAACCTGTGAATCCTTTTTTTTATACGCTGTTATTTTCTCTGAGGTGTTGATAAACTAAATCCATTAGCAACCTTTAATGTTCTCTTAAAGGTTATTTGCTTTTGATTTAGAAATGTTACATTCTTATTCATTTAATAAATATTCTTCTAATGCTTTTTATAAACCTAGGACATAATATGGATCTTACTACCATGGAAAATTATGGATATTATCAGTAATTGCTCTATTTCTACAAAGGGGGAAATATATTTAGATTGTACAGTCCCAAGGTATTTCAAAAAGTCTTTTGAAGTAGTGATTCAATATAGGTAATGCATGTACTTTGCATACAAATAGTAGTGATTATACTTTCAAGTATAACATTTAAGCCACGGGATGCTGAAGTTCTAATTTCCTATTGGAATTTTCCTTGGAAATATGTTCTCTCTGAAGAGCTACAGTTTTCTACTTTATTATGTTAAATATACTTTGGAATACTAATGCTTTGGTGTGTTTTTTTAAAAAAAACAATTATTTCAAAAGTTTAAAGTAATTCATCTCTTCTTCCATTTGAAATATTTTCTTTTAATCTGGGAGAATATTTTACATAATTGATCTCTCTAAAGTTTGTTCTGTAAATAGTATCATCTTCTTTCTTTATAGTAACCACTAAACTAGGCCTTTATCCTGTGACATATAACTTCAAATATAATACTGGATGATAAAAATTTTAGTATATTCTCCAAGAAGTGTGGATTTTATCTTCCTACTTTTTTATAAACAAGGTGTAACGCCTAAAAATTTTGCACCTGTGTGATATGATGACTGCTCATAAACACAATTTAGTAAGACAAAACAAAAAAAATCTTGTTTTATAATAAGATGGATATTTATTTCAGAATAATTACTAATGTGGTATTAAAGAGGTCCTTACAGCTTTTTAATCTGAGAGAACAACAGGTAGGCTCACAATTCTATTTACTGCCATTTTGTTTTGTTAATTTTGAAAGTCACAAATAATGAACTGACCTGCAAAAGAAAAAAGTGTTTGTTGGCAAATCTGTGTTTTTTAACTGAACAATAATAACTTCTTATATACAAAGTTTTCCATACTAAAATAAAATTGATTTTACTACTTTATTATTTTTAATCCACAATTTATCATATTTTTTAATTTTTTCTTTTATGTTAAAGAGTAAAAGAAATGCCATGCTTCATCCTCTCAAAATCTTAGGTAAAAAACAAAAAAAGCAACTATCTTATTTCAAGATAAGATAACTCATCTTATTTTGATATATCTTGCTAAATTGGCTTTGTGTAGGGAAGGACCAAATTATAAAGATAGAAGAACTAAGGAGGAGAAAGAGGTAAAAGACAACTTTAAATTTATGTATTTTACTGTCCTATTTTTTTATACGATAGGTATTTACTGTTAGATTATAAATAAGAATGTCAGAATTAAAAGATATTTGTTTAGTGTTTCAAGTTTAGCCTAGTTCAAGATTTATGTCTCCTGAAATGTGGGACCCAGCCTCCCTTTCTATCTGGAAAATTAGTCCACAATTTTGAGTCCCTTAATCTATTTTTATTCTTAAAAACATTTAATTTTAGAATTCATATATAACTAATATATAGCCTATTCAGCTTCTGAACACATAATTTATGCATGATACTGTTTGAAGAACAAAGATGAAGAAGCAAATGAGACAAATATATTTCCTGCTTCATGGAACTCAGGTTCTAGGACTGATAAAGCATAAAATTACACAGATGAATATCCAAATATAAATTTTGAAAAATGCTGCAAAAGAATTTTTCTAGGTGTCAGGAGAAACAAGAATAGGATGAACTTAAATTAGATAGAGTGTTAGGACTCAAGAGAGTCCTCCTATCTCAAAGAGTAAGAGCTTTAGGAAAAAAACCTGAAGTCTGAGAATAAAATCAGCCTTAGGAAAAATGATGCATAGTACAGCATTCCAGGTAGAGGAGAAATTTTACAGAAAAATTCCCAAGGAGAAGGGGCCATGATGGTTTCTGAGATGAAGTTGAGGAGTATAGCCAAAAAGGAGGCATAAGCCTGTCAAGAGGCAATAAAAATAAGAGAGGGACAGTGTGAATTTAAAAAAAAAAGGGGAGAGGGAAAAGATGAGAACGAAGGGTAGGAAGAAAGGAGATGGTAAGGAGAGATGTATATACACGTGTAAGAAAGGGGAGATGTATGAAATGTGCAATAGATAAACATTTACGTGAACAGGAGATTTTATTTGTCTTATAAAAGTTTTCATAAAAGCTTGGTTTCTTGGTGAGATGTTTTTAGGCAAAAGCACACATGGAATTTGAAGATCTGAAAAACATTCTTTTAAAATATTAGAAGACCAGCAGTAGAATATTCAATGTGTAATCTCAGAGAATTTGCAATTTAGTTAGGGGAAAGATTATGAAAAGTTAATGAAAAAATATTTACATTACTGTTCATGGTAATTTTTGTTGCTATATACCTTTGAGTCAGTTCCAACTCATGTTGTTGTTGTTGATGTTGTTGCTGTTGTGTACCGTTGAGTCACCTGTGACTCATATTTACCCTATGTGCAACAGCCTTAAACCCTGCGCTATCCCTTGCCAATATCATTGTCTCCGACACACCCATCCCCATTTCCCTAGTGACTGAATCAATCCACCTCATTGAGGGTCTTCCTCTTAGCAACCCTATATTTGACAAAAGGAAGCACTGCTTTTATCATGCACTACCCTCACACAATGCACACAAATTTTGTATGCAAACTAATATAAAATGGGGGAGAAAGAAGAAAGTGGAAGGAATACACAAAGTCACTAAACAAAACGATGTGGTTGGAGCTCAGTCATTTCAAAAGGTAGCATGTGATAAGGAACCAATGATTGTGGGGGGAGGGAGTTCAAGCTACACTGAAGACATTGGAGAAAAAAAATAAAGCAATGAGGGATTGGGAGAATTCTCACTGAAATGTTTCAATAAATATATGTAATGCTAACTCTACTCACTCTTCTATGCCAATAAATTTTAGATGTCATCTCTTGCAAACTAACTGGAAGAATTATGTATTTGTACCCATTCCAAGAACAGTGATTCAATGATTGTAGAAATTATTGAACAATATCATTAATATTACTGACAGTAAAATATTGTTGGAAATTATTCTAAAAATTATTACAGCAATACATACATAACATGACATTTTTCACAACTTCTAGTTTTCCAACATTTATGCTGCACACATTCCCTGTTATTAAAGGATGTTTGCCACTATTGTCCCTCGTTTTGATTAATTTACAATTGTAGCTCTACCTCTAATATTATACTATCCATATTCCTCTATGCTTATAAGATTTTCAGAGGACTACCATTTAAGAAGTGTATAACCAATCCAACTTCCTAGTCTGACTTAATCTGGGTATTCTACTAGAAACTGTCCACAATGAGTGACCCTTGTGGCATTTGACACACCATTAACATAACTTTGAGCATCACAACAACCCACAGGTTAACTCAGTACAGCAAAATGACAGACAAGTGCTGTACTGGTTAGGAGAAAAAGAAAAAAAAAAAGAAGTATCCATTGAATACAGCAAGCTGACAATTTAGTGTTGTACCTCTAATTGCTGAAACTGAGGAGGACCTGAATCACTTGTTGTGGAAGGTAAAGGACTATAGTCTGCAATATATTTTGAATCTCAACATCAAGAAAATGAAGATTCTACCTTCTGGAGGAGCAGCTATGGGCCAGTTCTGATTTGACAATGTATAACAACAGCAAGCTAATATTTACATCTGGAGTCATCATTGGCTCAATGGTAAAATTCTCATTTTCCATGTGAGAAATCAGGGTTTAATTCAGGCTAATGTGCCTCATGCCCAACCACCATCCTCTGTCAGAAGAGGCTTGCATGGGGACCCTACAGAACACAGTAGGATTTTATATAGAAGTGATTATGAGAACAACAAGAAGATGGGTGAAGTGAAAGATAATATGGAATGAATGAATAATCAGACATTATAGGTATTGTGGTAAATGTCATGGAACAAATGTAAGAATATGTGAAAAACAAATATGCTTTGTAAACTCTCACTCAGATCACACAAAAGTAAAGTGTCATGTGAACACAGAAAAGAAAAAGAAAATGAAGATTCTTACCACTGTGATAACTAGAAGCATCATGATAGATGCAGAAGAGATTGAGATTGTTAAAAATTTGACCTTACTATTTTCTACAATCCACACACTTGGCACTAGCAGTTGAGAAATCTACTGTCAGGAACCTCTCCAGCATGCTAATGAGCAAGGATTTGGGCATGTGCCAGTCCTTGGAGAAGGACATTATTCTTGGAAGCAGAGGAGAGGAAGACATCAGATGAGATCAATTGACCCAGTAATTGGGGTAATGAGAGTAGTTGTGTCAAAGACAGAGAAGTTGGCTCAGGATAGAGCAGGGCTCTGAGGTAGTATGCATAGGGTCACTATGAGTCATAGTTGATTCGATGGCTTATAACAACATCAACCTCTATTTAGTGAGATGAGCTAGACTAGCTTTCGCTATTTTTGTAATCACATGATAATCACATGATAGTCTATACTGGGAATGAAAAACAGAAGAAGAATGATGTATTCATACAAAAAAGTCAATTTCAAGTTCTGTCCTGAATTATAATGTTGTGAACAATAGGATATTAACTATACTCATACAAGGGATACCTGTTAATCTGCCTATTATTCAAATATACACCCCTATAGCTAAAGCCAAAGAGGAGCAAATTGACAATTTCTCCAAATCTTGCACTCTGAAATTGAACAAACATGCAATCAAGAAGTGTTAATGATAACTGATTACTAGAATACAAAAGTTGGAAACAATTAAGAAGGAGGAATAGTAGGAAAGTATGGACGTGCTGTCAGAAATGAGGCTTGAAGTAGAATTATTGAATTTTTATGTTCAATAATTCATTCACTGCAGACACCTTTTAAAAAAAAACCACACAAATGGTGACTTCACATTGACTTCTCCAGATGGACTGCATAGGAATCAGATTGACTACATCTGTGGAAATAATTGTTGGAATAGCTCAATATCTGCTGTGAAAATTAGGCCAGGGGAAGACTCTGGAACTCGCCATCAATTACTCATGTGAAAGTTCAAATTGAAGCTAAAGAAAAACAAAATTTGATCATGAGTCCATACCTTCTGAATTTCAAAATCATCTTAAGACTTAGGATTGAAGCACCGAACACCAGTGATCAAAGACTAGGTGAGTTGTGGGATGACATCAAGGATATCATTCATGAAGAGAACAAAAGTTCTTAAGACAGAGGAGAAAGAAAAAAACAAAAATAAGTGTCAGAAAAAAAAACTCTTAAAATTGCACTAGGTTGTCAAGAAGCCAAAACAAATGGTAAACATGCTGAAGTAAAGAAGCCGAATGGAAGATTTCAAAGGGCAGCTTGAGAAGACAAAGAAAAGTATTATAACTGAATGTACAGAGAACTGGAATTGGAGAATAAAAAAAAAATACTTGCTTTGTATTTCTGAAGCTGAGAGAACTGAAAAACAAATTTAAGCCTCGAGTTGCAATATTGAAAGATGCTAGGAGCAATTTATAGAATGACCTGGAAAAGCATCAAAAGAATGGAGAGAAATACATAGAATCACTATACCAGAAAGAATTGACTGACACTGAAAAATTTCAGGAATGTTAACGAAGGAGAAAGTTGAAGTTACACTGAAGGAACTGGCAAAAAATAGATCCCAGGAATCAATGGAATGCCGTTGACATGTACTAACAGACATGTACTAACAGATGAAGCCCTGAATACGTTCATTAGTCTATGCCAGGAAATTAGGAGGACAGCTATCTAGCCAACTGATAGGAAGAAATTAATACTTGTTGCCATTCTCAAGAAAAATGATCCAACAAAATGTAAAAGTTATCAAACAATATCATATGCAAGCAAAGTACTGCCAAAGAGCATTAAAAAATATCTAGAACAGTACATAGGTAGGAAACTGCCAGAAGTCCAAACACGCTTTAAATGAGGCCATGACATCAAGGGTATCATTGCTGATGTCAGATGTATCCTGGCTAAAAGTAAAGAATGCTAGAATATCTATGTATGCTCTATTGACTATGCAAAAGCATTTTATTCCTAGCAAGTTATGGCTAACATTGAAAAGAACTATAATCTCAGAGCATTAATTATACTCATTTGAAACCTATACCTAGGCCAAAAGACTGTTGCGTGAACAGAAGAAACACTACTACTACATGGTTTAAAATTAAGAAAAGGGTATGGTACATCGTATCCTCTCTCCATACCTATATGTGAGCAAATTATCCAAGGAACTGGAATCTGTGAATTCTAAGGATGTGTTAGATTAGAGGAAGACACATTAATTATCTGTGTTAATGCAGATAACAGCCTTGCTTGATGTAAGTGAGGAGGATTTGAAGTACTTGTTGCAAAATAATAATAATACATCTTTCAATATGGATTGCATCTCAGCATCAAGAAAACAAAAATTCTTACTAATGGATCAGTAGGCAACATCATGATAGACAGAGAAAAGATTGAAGTTGTTTCATCTTACTTTGATCCACAGTTAACACTCTTTGTACCAGCAGTTAGGAAATCAAGAGATGTATTTCACTGGGAAAGTCTGCAGTCAGTAATCTCTCCAAACTCTTGAGAAGCAATATTAGTTTGAGGAGCAATATTAGTTTTAAGGAGCTCTGGTGGGATGGTCTGGTGGCAAGAAGCTATGTTGCAATCCTGATGGCATGTGGTTTGAGCCCACCAGCTTCTCCACAGGAGAAGGATGGGAAATTTCCTCTTGTGGGATTAACTGCCTCTGAAAAACCCTGCTGGATGGTCAGCTATGGGTCATTTCCCACTCTATGGTACACAACAACAATGTGTATCTTAGTCATTTGTCTGTATTAAGGAAATGATCTTTTCAATCACTGGCTATGCTTCTGAGAGCTGGGCAATGAATAACGATGACAGAAGAATTGATGCTTTTGAGCTGTGGTGTTGGAGAAGAGTATTGAATGTCCCTTAGAATGTCAAGGGCTTTTCCTCGGAGAGGAACATGATAGTTGGAAAAGCAGAGGGTTGGTGAAGGAACAGAAGACCCTGGACCAGGTAGAATGACACAGTGGCTGCCACATTGGGCTCAAATGTGTCAGGAAGTGCGAGGATGGCATGGGACAGAACAGGGCTCAGATCCGCTGTTCATATGGTCATGGTCGCTATGGTTCATAGTTGATTCGATGGCCCCTAACAACAACAACAACATGAGAGTGAAACTTGCCTTATCCTGTGTGCCATTCTGACACATCACTGCTATCCCTGAGCTTATTGTTGTAGCAAATGGCTCTTCCTCTTTTGTGCTGACCTTCTACTTTTTACCAAACTTGGTGGCTATTTCTAGGGACTGGTCCCCTCCTGAAAATATGCCCAAAATAGGTAAGATAACGTAGCCTTACTTATGAGGAGCATAATGGCTGTGCTTCCAAGACAGATTTGTTTGTTCTTTTGGCAATCCACAGTAGATTCCTGAATTTTATTGATGGCCTATCAACCTGAGTCTGTAAGTCTGTATATTGGTATATATCAGAACGAATTATATTTCATACACATTTTAAACAACATCCTGATTTTGGTTCCATTATCACATCAAGTAAATATTCTTGGCATTTAAATGAACATCAAGATGACCAGAAAGCAAGAGGCTTGACAATAGCATTTGCATTATTAGCCCAAAAGTATGAGGGGGCTCTGGTGGTTAGTGGCAAGAATTTGCACTACAATCCTGTGGCCACCTTCTGCTCCACAGGAAAAAGATGGGCACTTTCCTCCTGTGCGATTAACTGCCTCTTAAAACCTGCTGGAGGGTCAGCTATGGATCAGATCTGACTTGATAGTATACAACAACAACAAGGAGGTTAAAATTACATATTTGTATTACATTTTTTAAGATCCATACTTCTATAGATCATTTATTGGTACTGATTAGGAACTGACTCATAACTGATCATCTAATAGATTTTTAGAGGCTATAAATTGCACAAGAGAAGATTGCCTCCCTTTTAAACCCATGGAACAACTGGTAGATTCTAACCGTTGCCCTGTGGTTGGCAGTGCAACTCCTTACTCATCAGGTAGTTAGCTTATGTGTTATAATGTCAGTGTTATGGGCTGTGAAGTCAGACAAAGTATAAAATAATTGTAGATATGTTCAACTTTTTGATGAAAGGTCAAACCGTCTTCCAGAGTAGTTGCATCATTTTCCAATCCCACCAACAGTGTTTGAGAGTTCCCACCTCTCCATATCCTCTTCATTACTTATTTCTGCTGCCCTGCTAAGTTTGCCACAGCTACTGGGATGAGATGGTATCTCCTTGTAGTTTTTATTTGCATCCCGAGCATTTCTTCATGTGTCTGCTGGCTTCCTGAATATCTTCCTCAGCAAAAAAAGTTTTTGGTATTTTTGCCCCTTTTGTAATTGGGTCATCAGTCTTTTTCTTCTGAGGTCCAGGAATATTCTGTAAACATTTGTTATAAGAGCCTTGTCTGAGATGGTGTTGCCAGTGGTCCCTCTCTGGAGTTTCACGTCCACTAAGCAGACCCATTGAAGAAACCTGGGCTATCTCCTTCCATGGGATTTAATATCTGAAAACTTGAAGGAGGGTCAGCTCTGACTCGATAGTAATGAGTTATTGATTGCTCAGTAGTAATTATATAAGACGCAACATATAAAAATGATTGTATAAAACACAACGCACATTAATGAAGCACAATGTATATAAATGTTTGAAAACCAATTAAGTAAGAAATATATAGTGTTGTTGTTGTTAAGTGCCATCGAGTCGCAGGCGACTCATAACGACCCTATGAAGGAGAGTCCTCAACGCTTGGGTGTCTTTCATCCTTTCCCCAGGTTCATAGGGTTTCCGGAGAGAAGCTATTATGGAAGTGGATGTCACTCCTCCTTCCAAGCTTGTTTTAATCAGGGAGCTCCACCCCACTCTCTGTCTGCATTGAGCAGCCAACCATTAACACATTTGACACATCAGTGTCACAGTGTTCAGCCTCACAGCAACCACAAGTGACCACACCTGGTTCTTGTTGTTTGTTTCAAGAAATATATGTTGTTGTTATTGTTAAGTGCTGTCAAGGTGCAGGTGACTCATAGCGACCCTATGAAGGAGAGTCCTCAACGCTTGGGTGTCTTTCATCCTTTCCCCAGGTTCATAGGGTTTCCGGAGGCAAGCTATTATGGAAGTGGATGCCACTCCTCCTTCCACGCTTGTTTTACTAGGGGAGCTCCATCCCACTCTCTGTCTGCATTGGGTAGCCAACCATTAATGCACTTGACACATCCGTGTCACGGTGTTCAGCCTCACAGCAACTACAAGTGACCGCAGGGTGAAAAAAATTGTAGATAGTGATGTAAAACATGACTATCAACTAATTATATATTGCAAAATATTTCAAGTTATTTCCTCAACAAATTTATGCAGATAATACATCAATGATTCTTTTCATTCTAAAGATGAAGATATAGTCTTCTTGAAATTCAGACCTAAGCAAACCACAAAATTCTTAGTTCTTCAAATGCCAGCTTATCATTCTTTATTGCATGTGCCTCTCAGCAGGAGAACGGTTGCTTAGTATCAAGAACAAATCATAACTTGTAAATTCTCAAGCATTTGTCAAGGACTAAAGAATTTGAGCATTATACTCTTGCAGAGTTTGGCTTACAGGTAAGTTCAATCACTTGACAGTTTTACACATGATTTTCTGTTCCTCTTAGCAAATACTTTACCTGCCAAAATAGAACATTTTCTGCTTCTTTTCACAGGTAAGAGTAATCCTACTAAGTTCCAAGTGACTGAAGACTCTAGTTACCATTCCTAAACTTTTTAAAAAGAACATTGTAATGTTACATTTGGGCAGTCTTTAGAAAGATCTTAGACTTATTTCATAGCTACATAAATCAAATTGGTGTGTGTGTGTAGCTGCAATAAAATCTGTAATTAATGCCCGGGCCTTGGTATATTTTACTCAATGTAGTTAAACATATGCTAGGTGCTACAGAGGATATACATTTGCCTTCGCTATTCTTACTCTTTGGTAATGCATAGAATAAGACGTTAATAAACTATAAGTTCAGGGTAAAGATATAAATTCATAAAGCTAAAATCTTTTAACCTAGAAATTCATGAAAGAAAATGCCAAATTTTAATCTAAATAACTTCCAATTATTTTTATTTAAGATGAGTATTGTTGTTGTTATGTGCCATCGAGTCGTTTGCGACTCATAGCGACCCTATGCACAACAGCCCTAAACCCTGCTCTATCCTGCGCCAACCGCACCGCCTCTGACACACCCATCCCGATTACCCCAGTCACCGAATCAATCCATCTCATAGAGGGTCTTCCCCTCCTGCGCTGTCCCTCCACCCTCCCAAGCATGATGTCCCTCTCCAAGGAGCCGTCCCTCCTGTTAGTTTTCACAATCATAAAAGGCAGTTAAAGGATTTTGTGACCAAAGTTTAAGGATATAAACGCATTAAACAAGTTCAACAGATGGACAATGGAAAGTAGTATAAATCCACAAAAGTGGAAATGCGGTGTTATTTATTGGGAAAGCGATAAGTATCTTTCAGAGCCTTGACTGTGTCTTTAGTTAAAGAATAATATGACAATATTGATTTAAGATATATTTTAGCAGAGAAATGATGGCAATAGCCTACTCATAGAGTGTACTGGTGGCACAGTGGTTAAACAGTTGGCTGGTAACAAAATGATTGGATGGTTACAGCCATTTAAATTATTAGCAAGCTTTCCAATCTCCTTTGTGGGGCTATAAACACCCTACTTTAGCTTGGTCCTACCCAGCCCATGTGGAGAAAGTCAAAGGGTAAGAAAGCCACTAATTTGTTCTCTTATGTTAATTTAAGTGAAAGTTTATAAATCATACTGGTTTTCATTCATTCATTAATATGTATTTTCTTTTATAACATTAATTATGATTAATTCATATATTTAAAGAACTACAATGTCTGTTCATCCCATATTGCTTTTTTACCTTTCCCTCACCCAAATTAATAAATATCTATTACTACTTTACTATCTCTTCTCCCTTCCTTCACATAGCTGTTAATATACAAGAATGATTTAATCTGTATGAAAGCTATTCTTTAGCTTTTAAAATAGTGGTCTTATCAGTATGGATGGTGAAGAGATTGAGATTGTTCACAGCTTAAGTTTGCTTGGCTGCACAGTCAACACTCTCACCACTAGTAGCCAGAAAATTAAAAGACACATTGCCATGGGAAAGTCTGGTGTTAGGGACCTCTCCAAAGTACTGAAGAGCAATGGTGTTTCACTGGAGACTAAGGTGTGTCTGATACAGGCCATGGTCTTTGTTATCACTGGTTATGCATCAGAGATGGACAGTGAGTAAGGAAGATAGAAGGAAAATTGGTACCTTTGAGCTTTGGTGCTGGAGAAGAGTATTGAGTGTACCATGGACTGCTAGGAAAACAAACAGATTCATCCTGGAAAGGGTTAAACCTGGCAGCTCCTTGGAGGCAAGGATTCTGAGGCTCCATCTACCATGATTTGGACATGTTGTAAGGAGAGACTGGTCCTTGGAGAGGGACATCATGCTTGGGAGGGTGGAGGGACAGCACAGGAGGAGAAGGCCCTCTATGAGGTGGATTGATTCAGTGACTGGGGTAATCGAGATGGGAGTGTAAGAGACAGTGCAATTGGCACAGGACAGAGCAGAGTTTAGAGTTGTTGTTCATAGGGTCACTATGAGTCACAAGCGATTCAACGGCACATAACAACAACAACATATACTATTATATTAGTCTTGTCTTATATTTATCTAGAGCTGATTTGTTTCTCTTAGTAAAATTTCTCCTAGATTCATCTATGATATGCAGTGCTTCATGGACTCTTTATTGTTCTGTAGTTTCACATAGTACTGTTTCCAGTTCTAAATAATGATGCATTACATGGTGATAAGTGTATATCAGTTTGCATTGCAAATTTTATTTAGGATGTACAGTTGTTGGCAGGATTGCTGAATCAAATTGTATTTTCATTTTCAGCCTTCCTTAAGGAAGAGCCAGATTGATGTCCATTGTGGTCATATACCATTTTGCACTCTCACCAGCAGTGTAGTAGAGTTCCAATCTCTGCAGACTTTCACCAGTTTTGCTGTATACTTTCTCTTTGAACTTTGCTTTTGTTACTGGCTAGGATGGGATCTTATTTTGATTTGCATCTCTCTTGTGGCTCGTGATCTTGAGTACTTCTTCATATATTTGTTGATTATCTAATTGTCCTCTTGGCTAAGTAGGAACGCCGTATGCAGTCTGCCATACCACAATTGGAGATGTAAGAGATAGAAAACATTATGAAAGTAAATTCTATATGGTTGCCCAGATGGCTGAACTTGAGTGACAGGGAAGGAATGCAGATAACCTCAAGCTTGTCTCTAAGAGTAAAAAAATCAGAGAGGTCAAGAGAAATTACTATCATGGTGAAAACAAAATACTTTTGACCATCTTGAAATTACACTGCCATCAAAATTACTTAGTGAAGTTTTACAGCAGATTGCTGGAAGAAAACTGGGTCTGGGGCAGAGAAAGCAGAAAGGGAGGAAGGACCTTTAGGCATGCCCTTAGAATTAGAATTAGGAAACCAAGGTATAAGGATGAGGAAACCAAAAGTGATCTCACAAGTAGTTGGAGGAGGTGAAAAGTGGAAGCCAGAATAATGTTTGCATGACATTTCAGAGCTACAGTGCCCAGGGAGCATCTTTATGAAGGAAAAATACTTTATCTCTGCTGTCCAGTATGACAGTCATGTGAATCTGGAGGGACTGAATTTTTAAAATTTGTTTACTGTTCATTCTTTTGCATTTAAAAAGCTATATGCAGCCAGTGGCTACTGGATTGAGCAGAGTAGTTATAAGGATTTTTTTTTCCATTTTTATACATTGTATTTCACACATTCTTTCATTCACATTGTATTTCATATGATTATTTTCATACATTTTGCCTTATAAAATTGATCAGCATTGATCTATACCCACAATAACCCCAATTTTATTTTCAGATCTCACTGGATCTTTACCTAATTCAGGTAGAGAGATTTATAAAATACTTTCCCCCCTTACAATAGCTACATACAATAGCAGCCATGTGATAGTCAGAAAATATAAACTGGAACACGGCTTTCCTGTACTTTAAATGCTCCAGTGATTTTTCGTTGTGTGGGAATAATATCCAAACTACTAAGCCATGACTATAAGGCAAGATCAGTCTCATTCTTCCTCACTGAAGCTCAAGCCACATCTGCCCCTAAGTTCTCCAAGAATAATAAACCTTTTCTTTCTTTCTTTTTTCTTTTTCTTTCTGGACAGAACCTTTCTGGGAAAGGCCTCTCTGATGCCTCCTTCATTTCTCTGTGCTCTTTGCATTACCAGCTTCTTTTCATCTTTCAAGTCCTTACTGAAGTGTCACTTCTCGGAGAAGCTGCCTTTTAGTCCATTATCTAAATCAGATTTATTTTTTGAACTTCTTTAACCCATGAAAGCATTGGATCGTTTTTTGCTGAGAATATTTTCAGGAATTGCAAGCAATAGTGGAAGTTAGACACCAGTATTATTAGCCTGTGGAAAGCAAAATAACAACCATGGTTTTTAAACTTGCAGTTCATTAGAAAGAGAGGAAGGATCTGTTATTACTTAGAAATGCATGAGAAATAAGAGCCAACTTATTACCCAGAAAAATGATTACTTACATTCATTATCTCAGTGAAACAAATTAGCTATCCCATTGAACTGCTTCCATTAGTTAAGCAACAGAGAGTGATACTTTCCATAAACTTTTATTTTCCTGGAGGTAAAATTAATTGTGCATCATTTTTGTATTTTTCTTCTTAAAGCCTTCATATAAGATATGCTTTTACCAATTAAATGTTGGAGAAATTACATATAACGGATCCATTATTTTTGTTTAACATGTAAGGTGAGGATGCATAACAACTGATAAAGAAAATCTGTCTCCAGGACAACTAGATTATTGTGTGTGTGTGTGTGTGTGTGTGTGTGTGATGGTGAGTTATTATACTTTCTTTTTACTGATCTTACTGCTATGTATGTTTTAAAACTAAATAAATGAAGAGTAGAAAAAGGAACATACTGTGCTCAGTATACTAGTATGAAATATATCTCAACATATATCTCAAACAATAACAATATTTAATGAAATTAAATGTGTTTTTCAAAACTCATCCAAAGATCATTCAAAAGTGACTGAGTGAACTAACGCAGTCTCATAAGGACAAAAATTGAATAAGACCATTATTATAAAAATAGAAAGATAACTAGTAAAACATGTATGGTGACCCAAGTGGGAAAGGGGTGGGAGCAAAGGGATAGGATGGGAAGAGTAAAACCACAGGGTTGCACAATTTGGTGAGCAGAGGGAGGAAGTAAAGGAAATGGGAAGGATTTGTTGGGGACCTAAAAAGATAGGGTAATGTTGGGCAAGGTCCAATGGTGATTAATTTTATAAAACATACTGCATGGGAATGATTGTAGGAAACATAATGTGAATTAAGAATAGTGTGAAACACAGTGTACATGAACTTTGTAAGCAATCCAATATATTTTTTTTTATTAAATGGCCAGAACATTACATTCATTGATAGTGAATTGCCAGAAGTTCAAGCATGGTTTAATAGAGGCCTTGGCACCAGAAATATCCTTGCTGATTTCAAACAGATCTTATCGAAAAGCAGAGAATACCAGAAAAATGTCTTTTTTGTTTGTTTGATTATGTAAATACATTCAACTGTGTTGTCATGACAAAGTATGGCTAAGATTGAAAAGAACAGAAATTTCAGAACATTTAATTAAGCTAATATGAAGCCTATACCTAGACCTTGGAAGCAGGAATGGCATCTACTTCCCAAACAATATGCCTCTGGAAACTCTGTGAACCTTGATAAATGTTGATAGTTATAGACAGGCTTCAGGCCTTTAATTCGTAGGGTGGCTATGAGTTATGCTCAACTCGACAACAATTAACAACAACTATATATATAATCTGAAAGCAGAAGCAGCATCCACTCCCGAAATGGCTTGCCTCCGGAGACTCTACGTACAAACTGTGCTCAGGCTGTTTGTTAATAGGGTTGCTATGTCTATGACTCGACGACACCTAACAACAACAATAACAACAACAGCATATATATAATATTGAAATGAACAGGGATAGAAAATATTTTAATAAGCAGTTTTCTAGAGATGCTAACATTTATGCCATAAAGTATAGAGTATGACTGTTGTTGTTGTGTGGTGTTAAGACAGAACCAATATAACTGACCCTCTAGTGGACTGAGTGGAGACTTGAAAAGACAAGTTGATAAGAGGCATGGATCAATGGTAATTAATTATATAAAATGCAATGTATATTATTTATTGTGTAAAATACAATGTACATGAGTGAAATACAATGTATATGAATGTATAAAATATAAAGTACATATAGAAATTATCTAGATAAAACCCCAAAAATGTGTTATGAAGATGATAGAACCTAACTTGCTGAAAATGAGGAGGAATTGAAGCACTTGCTACAGAAGATCAGGGAGTGGAGCTTTCAATATGGATTACATATTAATATCAAGAAAACAAAAATCCTCACCACTAGGTCAATGAGCAACATCATGATAGATGGAGAGAAGTTTGAAATCATCAGTGATTTCATCTTGCTTGGATCCACAAGCAGTCCTCTTGGAACCAGCAGTCAGGAGATCTGGAAACATATAAAATTGGGAAAGTCCGCTTTCAGGGACCCCTCTAAAGTCATGAAGAGCAATGATGTGAGTCTAAAGATTAAGGTGTGCCTAATTTAAGCCATGGTCTTCCCAGTCACCTGCTATGCATTTGGGAGCTGGGCAATAAGGATGACAGGAAAATAATTGATTCCTTTGAATTGTGGGCCTGAAGAAGAGTTCTGAATATCTTACATATTGCCAAAGACACAAAGAGATGTGTCTTGGAAAAAAATGCAGCTGGAGTGCTCCTTGGAGACAAGGATGGTGAAGCTTTGTTTCACATATTTTGGCCTTGTTACTAGAAGAGGCTCTTTCTTGGTGATGGAATATCATGCTTTGAAATGTGGAAGGTCAGTGAAAGAG
The DNA here is from genome assembly GCF_000299155.1 of Elephantulus edwardii. Taxonomy (NCBI): domain Eukaryota; kingdom Metazoa; phylum Chordata; class Mammalia; order Macroscelidea; family Macroscelididae; genus Elephantulus; species Elephantulus edwardii. The sequence continues at coordinate 1,315,919 of NW_006400008.1, forward strand.
AGAAAGACCCTCAATGAGATGGATTGGCACAGTGGCTGCTGAAGTGGGCTCAAGTGTTTAGAGGTGATGAGAATGGCACAGGCTAGCACAAGATTCAGAACTGTTGTTCAGAGGATCTCTATGAGTCATAGTTGACTCAATGAAACATAACAACAATAACAAAATTTATTTTCATGGGGACTTCAGGTGGTCTAGTGGGTAATCAGCTGTGCTGCTGGCTTAAAGGATCATGTTTCAAATCCACCAGCTGCTCTATGAGAGAAAAATGAGTAATCTCCTCCCATGTGATTTAGTCTCTGAAAACCCACTGGAGAGCCATCTATGGGTCAACTCTGACTGGATGGCACATAACAACAACAAATGTATTACAGACCTAAGTTAAAAATTGTAATTTGTGGCCTCACCTCCCTATTTCAAGAAGAGATATCCCTTTGGGAATGTATATTTCTAATAAATCTATCTTTATTATTTTACTTTTAAAAGAATGCAAGTCTATGTATTTAATTTTATGCTTACCTTTATAAAAGTATTTTTACCTATTAATGTATAATTTTGTTGTTGTTGTTATGTGACATTGAATGATACATAAATCACAGTGACCCTGTGTTAAATAGCTCTAATACTGCCCTGTCCTGAGCCAATCTGATGGATTCTGACACACTGACCCTATAAATCCAATAACTGTGTCAATTGATCTTATTCAGGGTCTTTCTCTTCTATGCTGTCCCTCTGTCCTTCCAAGCATGATGTCCTTCTCCAAGGACTGATCCCTCCTGGTCATACGGCCAAAATATATGAGACAGAGCTTCAAAATCTTTACCTCCAAAGAGAAACTCGGTTTTGCCCTCTCCAAGACAAATCTGTTTGTTCCCTTGGCAGTCTATGGTATGTTCAATACTATTCTCCAGCACTACAACTCAAAGGTATCAATTCTTCTTCTTTTATCCTTAGTCTTTGTCATTTCTCTGACACACATCAAGTAATTTAAAGACTATGGTCAGACACACCTTAGTCTCTACACTGACAGCATTACTATAACACTTTGAAGAGGTTTCTGCCAGCAGTCTTCCCTAATGCAATTTGTCTTTTGATTTATTGACTGCTGATGACCAAAGTGTTGACTTTAGAGACAAGTTAGCTGAAAGTGTTAGCAATCACAATATCTTCTCTGTCTAATGTGGTTCTGCCGATTGGCCCAGTGGTGAGAATCTTTGTCTTCTTGATGTTGAGCTTCAGTAATATTCCAGAGTACAGATCTTGACCTTCTGCTGCAAATGCTTCAGGTCCTCCTCAGTTTCAGCAAGCAAAATTGTGTTATCTGCATAACACAAGTTGTTGATGAGTCTTCATACAATCTTGATGCCACATTCCTCTTCATATAGTCCAGCCTCCCAAATGATCTCTTCTGCACATATAGTGAAGAGATATCCCAGATTCACTCCTTTCCTGATTTTGAACCATGCAGTTTTGCCTTGCTTTATTCTGACTACTTCCTAGTCCATATATAGCTTTCACAAGTACACAATCAAGTTTTTTTCAAGATTCACCACAATTTTTGTGATCCACATACTCAAATGCCTTGGCATAATCAATGAAACACAGATAGACCTTCCTTTGGTACTCTGTGTGTTCTGCTAAAGTCCATCTGACGTTGACATTAACTTCTCTAGTGCCATCCGTCTCTTCTAAACCCAGCTTATATTTCTGGTAGTTCTCTGTCAATGTTCTATTCCCATTGGTTTTGGATAATCTCCAACAGAATTTTGTTTTTAAGTGATATAAATGATATTGTTTGTTAATTTCCACACTCTACTGGGTTACCCTTTTAGGGGGTAGAAATAAATATGGAAGAGTCTAGTCAATTGGCTAGATAGTTATCCTCCATATTTCTTGGCCCAATCTGGTGAGTTCATCCAGGGAAATATCTATTTATTGAAATATGCCAATTGGTATTCCATTCATTCATGGCACCTCTTTTTTTGCCAATTCCTTTGGAGCAGCTTGAACTTTCTCTTTCAATAATTTTTTATTTATACCTTTATAAATGTATTTATATAGATTCAAGAGTGCACTACGTTTCTTAATATGAACTCAAGAACTCATTGTGGTCGAATCAGGACTCACTCACAGCTGACCCTCCAGAGAGTTTTCAGAGTCTGTAAATCACGTGGGGAAGTGATGGTCCATTCTTCTTTCATAGAGCGTCTGGTGGATCCAAACTGCCAAAGAGGTGCCGCCTGTGGGTTAGCAGTGACAGCATCCAGTGAGCTTCACCACCAGAGCTCATCTTTAAATACTTGGAAAATAAAGTTGGGTTTGGAAAGCAGATGCTTATTCTGACTTGTTGTTGCTATTGGCTGCAGTCCAGTTAATTCTGATTCATAGTGACCACATGTGTAATGTAGAAGTATTCTACTGTGTTTTTATGGCTGTGACTGTTCAAAAGCTCTTCAGTAAGCCTATCTCCCAAGGGGCCTGTGGGTGAGTTTAATGTGCCAAACTTTTGGCTAGTGGTTGAGCTCTATGCAAATACTTGCACACTTTTATCTGCTCCTTAGTCCCTGTCCAAGTAGGTGGCTCTAAAAGCTAACTTAAAAATATTAAAACATTTTAAAGAGGAAGATACTTTAGAAGGATAATAAAGTGTATTTTTAAAAAAATATGTGTTTTATCAATCCCAAATGTTGTTGTTATGTGCCATCAAGTTGGAATAGACTCATAGCTGAGCTGACCCACCAGCCAATTTTCAGAGGCTGTAAATCAAGAGAGGAGTTTAGTCCAGAATAAGAGCTGCATGATAAAATGGACCAAGGGGGTGTGTGTGTGTGTGTGTGTTTGTGTAGGGGGTGGAAAGAGGATAGACTGTATGACAAAGAAATTTTTTTCCAAAGAGAAAAGCAAATTGGGGGGTGGGTCTGGTAGGAAAATATGCAACGATGAATAACTCCAAGTTTTCTATAACTTTCATTAAAATTGCAATTAAGAAAAAAAAATAGGTGTTTTCTCATCTTCCTCCCACAAAGTAGCTAATCCCTTCTTCTTTCCATGAAATTTAATCTGTGTTGGTGATTGAATTCTCTCCTTGCATAAGGAGACCTGTTTCTGACTGCTGGCAGTGCACTTCATTTGCATGGCGCACTTGTTTGTCAGTCTGGCCTTGCATGTTTGTATTAATGCTGGATGAGTTTCAGTGAGACTTTGATATTAATGCTGACCAAGAAGAAAGATTTGGCAATTCAATTTTGATCACCAAAGGAAAACCTTAAGGACCACAAAGTTCTAACTGCAGTTATTCATGGACTTGGTGTAGAATCGGGCAGCATTTAGTTCTATCAGCATTCATTCGAGGTCACTATGAATTTAAGGGCCGTTCCATGATAGCTGACTCTCTGATCCATGATTAATGAGTGTTAATGGAATGCCTAATAAAATAGGTAAATAGAAAACCTTTTCACATGTGAACATAGTATTTCTGATATAAAAAAATGGATTGCAATTTTATAGTTTTGGCTTGTTACTTGAGGCATAAAATATGGAGCACATTAAATGACCTCTATATGAGGTTGTTTTCTAGTGAAATCACTGGACTTACAGAATGTCTAATCTGAAGAAGAATGCCAGTATTATGTAATTGATATTTATAGCATTAATTTGTACCTACAATAGGTAGACAATTTATATAAATAAAAGATGATTGCAAGGAGTGATAATTACACCTTAAGTCCTCAAAAGACCACAGGTATTTACTTTATCTTCCTTACTTTGCCAACACAACTCCACTAACTGTAAAATCTTCTGACTAATATAAACCCTGTGGCACAAAGTATAGCTGCCCCATAGGGTTTCCAAGGTTGTAAATCTTTACTAAAGCTGGCTGACAAATGTTTCTCCTATAGAGAAGCCCCAGATTTAGCCAATAACATTTTGATTAACCATCACATACTTTAACCACTGCGCCACTGGGGTCCTTTTATGGTTCCCAAGGGACATGTTAAAAAAGTCAATAATTACCTTGTGAACTTATGTTGTATACACAGATGGATTGATTAGTATGGAGGGGTGCATTAATGGCCTGTGAAATGCAGATGAAGTAATTATTTAGATAGCTTAGTCAAAACACTAACTCATTCTGGTCTCGAAAATTTAAATAAGCCTAAGGAGCATGTGGTGTGCTCTAGTAATTTTAGCATAAACATTTCACTTCAAGTCATAGGAGTTAAGCTACAAGCCTAATTTGTTACTTCAAATATCTATTAATCTCCTTGCTATGTGAATTAGCATTTTTTTTAGTTTCAGTGTTTCCTTTGTTGTGCATATGCAAATTGTAACCCATCATCATTTGTGAAAGTTATCTCATAGTATCATGGTTCTAAAACACCAGCTAGTTTAAAAATAAAAATCTCATAAGTAAAGAAAGGTAATGGAAAAATAATTAAAATATAACAGGTATATTTTTTTGCTATGTGAATCACAACAAACTGTGGCTAACTCTGGGAAGAATGGGAACCCCAGAACACTTGATTATGCTTATATGAAACCTATACTTGGACCAGGAGGTAGTCCTCAGAACAGAGCAAGGAAACAAAATCAGGAAAGGTGTGCTACAGGGATGAATCCTTTCTCCATAACTTTTGAGTCTATATGCAGACCAGATCATCAAGGAGGCTGGGCTTTATGAGGACGAATGTGGCATCAGGATTGGAGGAAGACTCATCAACAACCTGTACTGTGCAGATGACTCAACTCTGCTTGCTTAGACTGAGGAGGACCTGAAGCGCTTAATGCAGAAGGTCAAGGACCGCAGCCTTCAATATGGATTGAAGTTCAACATTGAGAAAATAAAAATTCTCATCACTGAGACATCATGAAAGATGGAGAAGAGATTGAGATTGTTAACAATTTCAGCTTGCTTGGCCCCACAATCAGCACTCCTGGTACCATCAGCCAGAAAATTAAAAGACAAATTGCATTGGGACTGTCTGCTGCAGGGACCATTCCAGAGTAGTGAAGAGCAATGATTTCAGTCTAGAGACTAAGATGTGCTTGATCCAGGCCATGGTCTTCACAATTACTTAACTATTCGTTAGAGAAGTGGAGAATGTCTGAGGATAATAGAAGAATTTGTGCCTTTGAGTTGTGGCGCTGGAGAAGAGTATCGAATATACCAAGGACTACTAGGAGAATAATGATATCTGCCCAGGTGAGGGTTAAACAAGGATACTCCTTGGAGGCAGGGATTTTGAAGCTCTGTCTACCATACTTTGGGCACGTGGCCAGGAGAGACCAGTCCTTGGAGAAGGACATCATGCTTAGAAGTGTGGAGGGACAGCACAAGAGAGGAAGACCCTAGTTGGCATAGATTGACTCAGTAATTGGAGTAATGGTGGTAGGAGTGTTGGAGACAATGAAATTCGCTTAAGATAAAGTAAGATTCAGAACTTTTGTATATGAGGGTCACGATGGGTCTCAAGAGACTCAATGACACATAACAACATGAACATATTTTAAACATAGTACACAAAATCTAAAAGGCATTCTCTAATAATGCAAACCATGTTCATTAGCATGATAATCTTAATTCAGAAGTGTCACTTCTTTAGAATCCTTTCCTTCAGGAAATCAGAAAATAATCCATCAGTGTCACCATTGAGAGAATCTAATAAAACGGATTGTGTTTTCTTAAGTTCAGTGTTTATTTGCTGCTGGTTTTTCATATCTCTGAAATAACTCATATTGATCTGAAAAGTGTTGTTTGCCTTTTATTTCCCTTTATTTTATTTTGCAGGTCTTTGAGGACTTGTGTTTAATGTCCAAAGTTTTTACAAATTATTCTACTGCTTAAGAGAATGTTTCTCTGGGTCTTGAATTCTACCCATGTGCCCAGTGGGTGGAACTAAACAAATCTCTCAGAGCACTCCCTTATAGTGCCACTGTGCATCCTATGAGAAGGAGAAGTATTTCTTGTGTCCTCTTATTTAAAAAGAATGAATTTATGAACAATATTTTCTATTTTGCAACATTAATATATAAATATAAAATTATTCTGTCTTGAAACTTGGCATTAATATCATTGTCTTACAGAGTGTGGCAGTATTTGTATCAATGTTTCCCAAGCATTAAAATCATTTAAGGAACTTGTTAAAGATGCAAATTACTAAGACCCTTGACAGATCAATGAAGTCAGAATACTGAGGAATTTAATGACATCATTTTTCTCTTGGATGATCATCAGTATGTGTATTCATTATTAAGAAAATTGTGTTATTATTCCATTATTGTGCTGGCAAACTAACTGCATAGTCACAGCAATATATTTTTAAAAGAAAATATATTTGCTATTTTTGGAAGCAGGAGTGGCATCCACTTCCTAAACAACATGCCTCCAAAAACTCTGTGAGCTTTGTTAGATCTCAATAGTTACAGATAGGTTTCAGGCCTTTTGTTCATAGGGTTGCTGTGAGTTATGCTCGACTCGAAGGCAATCAACACTACCACCACCAACAACAGTTTGCTATTTAAAATTATGGATCAAAGAGGGAGAGGTACAGAAAAAGGGTAGAATTTCTTTGTGTAGGCAACAGTGTCACATGAAGAATTTAAGACTCAAACAAGAGCTAAATTCAAAATGACCTTTTGCATTTCAAAGATTGATGGAACTGGTAGCTTTTTTAAACGAATCATATATACTTAGTAGTGTATGAGATAGGAGTAAAGATTCAGGCATAAGTAATATTTCAAAGGTCTAGCTCTGTTACAATTTGCTTACTTTACAACTGATAATAACATAAGATTTTGGAAAAAATAAATAAAAAAAATTAGGAACTCCATAGTAGATTATGAATAGTCTTTATGTCTTGATATCTACCATTCAGATGGATGACAAGATGAAATATATAGATGAATGTGAGACTGTGGTGATGGACATTTACAAGAAAAGCTACAGAAGGATGTATTAAACAGTTAAGATTAAAAAAAAAAAGAAAAAAGAAAAGCTACAGCCTCTCTTCTTATTCTATCTAACTACAGTACATCTGTACCACTTAAGTAAATAAAAATCAAATAAAAACAAATCATTTACTGAAAGAAAATTTTAAATTACAGTTTCAAAGTTTTTAAAAGGCACAGAAAATACTAAGAAACGTTTCCATCAGTCAAGAACCAGTTATTTTTAATTGATTCTAAATTATGACTATGACCTTCTTGTCTTAGTTAAACACTGTTGTTTAGATAGATCATGGAGTTGTTGTATATAGGTTCACCGACACATAGCAGCTTCTTAGATAATAAGCAGAAAGTATGGCAAAAACTAGATTGGAGATAGGATTAAACACAGTTTTACTTGTTTTTGTTATGAGCCATTGAGTCACCTGCGACTCATCGTGACCTTATGTATGTTAGCTCTGAATCCTGCCTTGTTCTGAGCCAATCTCATTGTCTCTGACAGACCTCATCTTATTTCTTCAGTCACTGAGTCAATCAGTCTCATCCAGGGTCTTCCTCTCCTCCACTGTTCCTCCACATTTCCAAGCATGATGTCCCTCTCTAAAGACTCTTGGCCATATGTCCAAAATATGTGATACAGGGCATCAAAATCCTTGCCTCCAGGGAGCAGCCGGGTTTCACCCTATCCAGGACAGACCTATTTGTTCTTTTGATACTTGTTCAGCACACTTCTCCAGCACCGCAGCTCAAAGGCATTTATCCTTCTCTTGTCCTTAGTTATTATCCAACTCTTGGCTGCATAGCAAGTAATTGAGAAAAATCATTGCCTGGATTAGGCGCACCTTAGATTCCAAACTGACGTCATTGCTCTTAAGCACTCTAGCAAGGTCCCTAACAACAGATTTTCCCAATACAGTTTGTCTTTTGATTTCTTGACTGCTAATGACAAGAGTGTTGAATGTTGAACCAAGCAAGGTGAAGTTGTTAATGATCTCAATTTCTTCTCCATTTATCATGAATCTTCCAGTTGGCTCGGTGTTGAGAATCTTTGTTTTCTTGATGCTGAGCTTCAGCCCATATTGAAGACCTTGGCCTTCTGCAGCAAACAAAAATCTACCAAAAAAAAAAAAACCAAACAAAAAAAACCCAACCAAACCCTACATAGTATTTCTTTTGATTAAATATATATCTACCTGACACTATTTTGAGAATTAGTTGATGTCTGAAAAAACTCAAATTCTTTGCTGTGGAGTTGGAGTTGATTCAGAACTGACCCTCCAGAGGGTTTTCAGAGGCTGAAAAAAATTACAGAAAAGGAGATTACCCATCTTCTCTTAACTGAATAGCTTCTGGATTAGAACTGTCCATCCTTAGGTATGCAGTGCAATTCTCTATAGACTACGACACCTAGTCTATCTTATAAAGTAAAATCTAGCTTCAGAAAGTAACATATCCCAACTCATTCCATCCAATCTGTTAAGACCCCTGGTGGTACTCCATTGGGTTTCTGAAGGTTTACATTTCAAGGGCCGAAGAGATATCTTTCTTCCATAGAGCATCTGGCAGGCTTGAGATGCCTACCTCAATGATCAATGTAACATTGAACCTACCATTTCACCAGGGCTTTTCTGCCTCAGAAAAGCACAGTATAAATTTTTTACCCTTTAACTGTGCATTGCACATAATGACTTTGTTACAAATGATACAGAACGCAAAAGAGGAAAAAAGAATAATTCTACACTGGTTAACAGCTACCTATGACAGAGATTAATAGGAGAAAATGATCTAATAATCTAGACTTTATGAAGAGGAAAGCATCATCAATATTGGAGGAGTACTTGTAAACAACCTGTAATATGCAGATGATTTACAGTCTTGCCTGCTGAAAGCAAAGAATACTTGAAATACTGGTGAAGATCAAAGGCTATAGCCATCAGGGGGGATTAAACTTGAACATAAAAAGAAATAGTAACAGGATCACTAAGCAGTATCATGATAAATGGTAAAAAAAATGAAGCTGTCAAAACTTTAGTTTTACTTGGATCCACCATTAATGCCCACAGGAGCAAGAGTCAAAATTCAAATGATATATTATTGAACAAATGTTTGTAAAGAACTCTTCAAAAATTCTAACAAGTAAACAGGTCATTTTGAATCCTAAGTTTTGCCTGACCCACGCAGTAATATATTGTTGACATGTGATGTGGAGTTAGAATCAACTCTTAGCTCATCTTCCAGTGGATTTTCAGTGGCGGTACATTGCATTTGCAGGTATTGCCTATCCTTTTCCTGCAGAGCAGCTGGTGTATTCGAACCATGTGTCTTTGGAATTGTAGCACAGCTTCTTACCACTAGGCCACCTCACCTCGAATGCATGTGAAATTTGGACAATGAATAAAAAAATACCTAAGAAGAATTGATGCTTTTACATTGTTTTTTTGAGCAAAGAATGATTAATATATTTTGGACTTTCAGAAGAACAAATGCATATGTCTTGGACAAAGTAAAGTCAGAATTTTCCTGAGGAAGCAAGAATGACTAGACTTCATCTTGTATGCTCAACTTATCAGGAAAAACAAGTCATTATCATGTTATAATGGAATACTAGAAAATAACTTTACAGAAAAAATTTAAAATATTAAAATTTAAAATAAATGTAAAAATGTTGAGGTGATGTGCTGTTGTTGTTGTTGTTATGTGCCATCGAGTTGTTTGCGACTCACAGCGACCCTATGTACAACAGCCCTAAACCCCGCTCTATCCTGTGCCAATCGCATTGCCTCTGACACACCCATCCTGATTACCCCAGTCACTGAACCAATCCACCTGTGCAGGCAGACATATTTGACTTTCTCTAACTCCAAAGTGGGGAGGGCAATTTCTATCCACAATATTCACATCACAAAACCAACTGCTCTGAGATCTGACATGACCCCACACTCCATATTTTCCTCTACCAATTCCATCATCAGAATTTTGACATTCACTATTGGGTCGGCTAAACAGTTGCAATGGTCACACTGAACTCACAGACCATACCCATAACTATGGAATTAGGGAAATTAACAAGCTACATTTCAGGTTGGAAATAGGATAAAATTCTTCAACTAGACAGCTTCACTGATATTCTCATAGGCCCTTTGACTGTGAAGTCTCAGACTATTATTACAAATCTCTCTTAATCACAAGTTACATCATCTATTCCAAGTCCTCCAGCAAGCTTTGGCAAAGGTTGCGGGCTCTGTCTCTGGTTCCACTTCCCAAAGGAATCTTTGTGGTGCTGAAAAGTACACACTACACTCTTGGCAAAACTAATCAATACCCTCTTTGTTGTTTTGTGCCTTTGAGTTGGAACAAACTCATAGCTGACCCTCCAGCAGGGTTTTAGAAGCTGTAAAGCACATGGGAGGAGATAACCCATCTTTCTGAGATGGAACAGCTGGTGGGTGTGCCTTCCCGCTGGTCGCACAGCTCCTTACCATTGACCACCAGAGCTTGCTTATCGCCTCTTTTTCAGTTTGTATAACCTGTTTCCTAATCAAAGTTACTATTCATCTCACTAATATAATCCCAGCCAGCCGTATGTTGAAAGCCAATGCCAGTGGGTGAAGAAAACATTTTGGAAAATCTGTTTATACCACAATGAGAACCATGTAACACTATCAAGTTCAATATTACATACTATGTAAATAACTTCAGTGAATTCATAATGATAGGGCAGAGTTCAGAGCTATTGTTCATAGGGTTTCTATGGATCACAGGCCACTCGATGGCACATAAAACAAGAAGAACATAAGATAGCAAACAAATGACTATTTACACACTAGCATGAAAAAAAAAATCTGCCCAATTAAAATATTAAGGTGATCTTTTATTTTTGTAATCCCCCTTCTGAGAATGTTCTTAGGTAGTGTTTTCATATAGTCCTTGCTCTTTTGAGTTGGCTGCATGCTCCTTAACTCTAGGCCAACACTATCAAAAGGATAGGGAGATCTGTTGACATTTTCTCTTTTTTGTCAAAGCACATGTTTCAAATCCACCAGCTGTACCATGGAAGACAGATGGACCATCTCCTCCCATGTGATTCAGTGCCTCTGAAAACCCTCTAAAGGGTCAGCTATGAATTAGTTCTGACTCAATGGTACTGACCAACGTCAAATGGATATAACGGAGCAAATAGATTACTCACTACAGACCTTTCACCAGTAGTACAGCTAGATTGTTAAGATTATTGCTTTATTGTATAAACAATGGATTGATATTGAATATACTGTGGAATGCCAGGAGAACAAACATGTTTGTTCTGAAGAGGGTGAAATCAGGCTGTTCCTTGGAGGCAAGGATTCTGAAGTCCTGTCTGATACACTCTGGACATGTTGCAAGGAGGGACCAGTCCTTGGAGAGGGACATCATGCTTGGGAGGTTGGAAGGACAGTGCAGGAGGGGAAGAACCTCGATGAGATGGATTGATTCAGTAACTAGGGTAATGGGGGTAAGTGTGTAAGAGACTATAAGGTTGGCTCAGGATAGAACAGGGTTCAGAGCTTTTATTCATAGAGTCACTATGAGTTGCAGGTGACTTGATGGCACATAACAACAGTAATATGAAACTAATATTCAAGATATAATGTGTTATCCATAATGCTATTTCTTACTCCTATAGCAGGTATGGACATACTAGTAAAATATTTTCCTCACCAAGGCTTAATAACAATAGAGGGTATGTTTAAAAATATTTTAGGACTTTAAATCAAACTATCTGTAGTAATTTTTTTCTACTTAGAAAATTACCCTTAACACATGGCAGTGTCAAATGATTTCCGTTTATCTTTCATTAGGCAAGAAACAGCATGTAATCTCTTCAGCCAGTAGCAATTATTTGTTTTTTTCATTATGAATTGCTTGTCAAAGAATATTACTTATGTACCTCCCCAGTGTTACACAAGGGGTTGGGGAACCCTGAGAAATGCCCCTAAATTTATACTGGATAAGAATACTTAAAGAGAAAAAAATATAAACCATTTACTGTTGGTTGATATTTCAACGCCTACATTTATCTTTAGAAAAATCATGAAAACCCCTGTGATCTTGTTCAATAAGGCCTAGGATGGAGTAACAAAATTCGTTGTTATAAAATTTCTTTAAATATCATATGCTTCTGATTTAGGTTGAATAATAATAAAAAACATCTCTGTGTAATGATATTGACATTAGCACTGTGGATTTAAACTCTGTGTGATTGAATGAATGGGGTTAGACGATGTCATTTTAGATTCTCTCCAGCCTCACATTATATGCTTTCAACATAATTTTTAAATTGTTTAAAAAGCAAGGAGTATCCTGTTATCAGGATTCTGATTTCTGTGTATGGCCTCTGAATATTCAATATAAAAATAAATATCAATGCATGGGTATGATAAAAATGAATTTATTTATGCATACAGAATATTTATATTAGTACTTCCCTAAAAATCTAGTGCTTACAATTAAATTCTGGCCTGTAATTAAAAGGCAGCTGACCCATAATTTGCATTTCTGACTTCCACTCATTAAGAATAAGCCTAGTAATCTAACCATAAAAGAAGGCTTTTGTGAAAAGAAGATTTAATTATTTGTGGAGGCAAGCAGGAACTATGTAAATAACAAGCAGTGATAAATGATGGCAGTATAGAACATATTTGAAAACCCAAAACTTCACAGTAATTAATAAAAGCAATAAAATTACGTTATCTCAAAATCACTTAAAACTGAGAAATAACCAATGATCTTTCTTCTAACTAAAAGCTACCATGAAAGTATTGACCATGATATGACTATAAAATTTGTGGTGTTATTTTGCCTTGCAAAGACTTATTTGCTTATTATATTTATTATTTTAGGGATCAGTTTGATAATAAAAATGCTAACAACTCAATATTCTATCATGGTTTTTAAATAAAAAATTCTATTTAATTTAGATTCTTGACATTGAATTACTGTGATTTGAAAGTTGATATAACAAGAAAAAAATTACTATCATCAATGTACTCTGATTCAGTGACCCTTCATTCAGTTTCTGAGACTATAATTCTTAACGGAAAAAAAACCAACCTGCTCCATTTTTCTCTGGAGAAGTAGAAGCTGGTTGTGAACTGCTGACCTCTTGGGTAACAAATTAACTGACTTAAACGTATAATACTTCCAACATCCTAAATTCAGGAGATCTTATTCAATCTGAAGAAATTATAGTGAA
>NW_006400008.1:1329192-1344331 GCF_000299155.1 Elephantulus edwardii
AATTCAGTTTATAAGTAAGATCCTTGAAATGAGCTAAAAATGGGTTTACAAAGTTATATGATTCATAGTGACTTTATAAACAAAAGACCCTGGTGGACACAGAAGAATTTCATGAAACAACATATAAGCAAGAGCCTGTGGTATTGAAGGAAGAAGTTTAAGCTGCTCTGAAAGAATTGACAAAAACAAGGCCCCACTAATTGATGACATACCAATTGACATATTTCAACAAACAGATGCTACTCTTCATGTGCTCACCAAGTCGTGCCAAGAAATCTGAAGGACAACCACCTGGCCTACTGAATGGAAGAGATCTTTATTTGTTCCCATTCCAGAGAAAGGTGATCTGACAGAGTGTGGAAATTATCAAACAGTATCAAGCAGAACCTCTGCTGTGTTCAAGCCTACTTCTGCAGGAATTAGGCCACCCCAGCTCCCTGCCTTTGCTGACTCACTGCATTTCCAAGCATGTTTTCCTTTTCCAAGAACTGCCTCCTGCTTACCACATGTTCAAAATATATGAGACCAAGTTTCACCATCCTTGTGACTAAGGTACATGCTGGTTGTCCTTCCTTCTAGACAGTCTTATTTGGTTCTTCAGGTTTGTTTGTGGTTTTGTTGTTGTTGTTGTTTATTTGTTTTATTTTGTTTTAATCCATTATTCACTAGCCTTTGCCGTCAACACAATTAAAAGGCATCAATTTATAGTTTGTCTTTCTTATTTGGCCTTTGATGTCAGTCTGGAGACTAAGATGTGACTGATCCAGGCCATGGTCTTTGCAATGACTTGCTGTGCATAAGAGAGATGGATAATTACTAAGATGGCAGAAGGAGAATCAATGCCTTTGAATTGTGGTGCTGCAGAAGAGTCTCAAAAATAGCATGGATCACCAAGACAACAAATAGAAAGAAAACACCTTCTTGGAGAGGGTGAAACCAAATTTTTCCTTGGAGGCTAGGATTTTGGAGCTTCATCTCACACATTTTAGGCACATGGTCAGAAGAGACTGGTACTTGGAGAAGGACATCCTGTTTGAAATGATGGAGGGATGGTGTAGGAGAGTAAGACCTTAGAAGAGATAGATTGATACAGTAAGTGGGGCAATAAGGATAGATGTGTCAGAGTTGGTGAGACCGGCTCAGGACAGGGCAGGTTCAGAGCTGCTGTACAAAGGATCACTATGAATCACAGGCAACTCCACAGCACATAACAACAACAACAACAGCATTTATTGTTCAACTTGGTTGAAGTGCACCTTAGTTTTTAAGCTGACATGTTTGCCCTTTAGCTCTTTAAAGAAGTCCTTGACAGCAGATTTTCCTATTTGAATGCACCTTTTGATTTTTATACTGAGTTGTTAACAGTTTAAATTATTCATAAAAATGGAAGAAACATGTTTAAGATCTTGCTTGGGAATAGTGTATCTCATCTAAAACAATTTATATTTTTGTTTATTTATTTTGCTATACAGGCAAACTGTCTTATATTGCCAGGCTCATAAATGTTAAATAGAATTCAAAAATTTGTATTTCTTGTTGTTAAGACATGGTGCATAACACCGCTATTATAAAGCAGGACTGACATGCAGGATTAGCAGGAGGATGGGAAAAGATTGGAACATTAGATTGGAACAGATGAAGGAAAGTACTGTTTAAGAGAAATATATGATTAAGATATTGTATGTGTGACAACTGCCCAGAGTAAGAGGTACATTGCAAAGTGGACTAGGAGCACAGAAGGAGGGCGGGAAAGAGGAAATTGTGCAACAATGAATGAATGAATGAATATTTTTAAAAAAGAAAGTGAAATGGGAGAGGGGAAAATAGGGAGAGAAGTGGAGGAAACAATGAATGAATTAAAATTCAACTTTTTTTATAAAATTTTGTTAAAATCACAATTAAAATAAAAAAATTATATTAAAAATAAAAGTGCAGCTGCACACAATAAATAAATGAATAGATAGATAAATAAACAAACAAATAAACTTCTATTTGATACATTAAAATAAAGACAAACCGTTGGGAAGCTTGTGATAACTGATATATGTTTTTAGAATGGTTCGTTGTTAGGAAAGATGTCTCTTGGCACAGTGATCAAGTTCTTGATTGATACAGTCCCATATAGTTTCTATGTGGAGAAATATCTAGCAATTCGCTTCTGTAAAGATTATTGTCTAAGAAACCCAACAACAATATGGATGATACACAAGTTGAAGTCTGCTGTACAGTTGTTGAAAATGCATAGTTTTTTGCCTCTCATTCCACTGATCTTATTCACTGATGTCCCTTAAATGAGCTAAGATTAAGAAACACCGATGTAAGTTATTTATCCTGAAAAACTGAAAAGAGGCTAGAAAACAAAGACAAACTTAATGTGGCAGACTTCATCATAGATATTCAAGGATCATATTCTTCTCTGGAAATAACAGTGTCAGATCTAGCATTTCAACATTAGACAGTTCAGACATTCTCCAGCTTTCGCCACAATCACATATGATACTTTCTAATTACTAGAACTGAAAATATTGGAACTTGAGTAACGTGACTTTTAAAAGCAATATTTCAAAAAGGGTTGTGTGAGAATCAATCAATCTTAAGTGCAAAAACTGTTCTAGACACCAAGTTATGCAAATGAGAAGGCCTATGGAATGGATGGATGGAGGGATGGCAGACCAGGTGAGAGACCAGCAATGATTTATCGGATTTGGACTGAAGAATTTAGTTGATACTCTAAACATATATGTATCCACGTGGTTCCCCAAACTGAGGGAAGACTGTGGAGGTGAAAAATGCAAAAACAAGTCTCCTATTATAATAAGAAACTCTCCACACACCCTTCGTTCCCTAATGCTTTTCTTTTATGTAACCAATTCCCCTGTGACCAGAGTTCAATATTAACCTGTATATTGGCTATATTACGGTTTCATTGATTCTTGGTTATTGATTATAGGTTGCTCTTATGGAAATGCTTCCAATCATGGATAATCAGGGATACTTGTTTTTGGTTTGTTTTTTGTTTTGGTTTTTTTTTAGGTTTCAAGTCTGTACCCTGATTGTATCTCTATTACCCAAAGCTATTCTTTACCTAAACATCCAATCTAATGAATTTCGTTAATGAATTCTCTTACTTCATTGGTGATAGAATTATTGCGAATGTAAATCTTTCTTCCCTCATATATTGAGGGATGTATATAAAGTTTTTGAAAATTTAGGAGATTGGAGTTCTACTCTATTTATAAAGATAGACATGAGTCTTATGTTTAAACTGCCAACTTTGATTCATACTAGGTGAAAACCGAAGGAAGAAAGTGTTTTCTTAGATAGTACCCCTCTGCAGTCCATGTTCTTGTTGTTGTGTACTTGAGTTGGAACCAACTCATAGTTTACCCTCCAGCAGGTTTTCAGAGGCAGTAATTTGCATGGGAGGAGATTTGCCATCTTTCCCTCAGAGAGTAGATGGCAGATTTGAACTATATGCTTTGAGATAACAGTGCAGCTTCTTACGATTAGGACCCATGAGCTTCCAGCCTATATTAATTGCCAAATAGGTAGTACCATTATTTCAGTATTTATATCTGAATAAATAACCTAAAATGCTATTGGGTCCAAAATGCTATTATGGTTTCCTATCCCAGAACTCTTGAATGTGCTTATGTGAAACCTATACTTGGACCAGGAAGCAGTCCTCAGAACAGAGCAGGTAAACACTTCATGATTCAAAATTAGGAAAGGATTGTGTCAGGGATGCATCCTGTCTCCATACCTTTTCAATCTGTACACAGAATAGATCATTCGGAAAGCAGGACTTTATAAAGAGGAGTGTAGCATCAAGTTTGGAGAAAGACTCATCAACAACCTATATAATGCAAATGACACAACTTTCCTTGCTGAAACTGAGGACCTGAAGCTTTTCCTGCAGAAGTTCAAGGACTGTAGTATTCAATATGGATTGAAGCTCAACATCAAGAAGACAAAGGATTTCACCACTGGGCCAAGTGGCAGCACCATAATAGATGGAGAAGATATTGAGGTTGTTAACAACAATTACAGCTTGCTCAACACCACAATCAACACTCTTAACACCAGCAGTCAGGAAATCCAAAGATAAATTGCATTGGGAAAATCTGCTGTCAGGGACCTCTCCAGAGTACTGAAAAGCAATGATGTTATTGTAGACACTAAGGTGCACCTAACCCAGGCCATGGTCTTCATAATTACTTTCTACGCATCGGAGAGGTAGACAGTGACTAAGGATGACAGAAGAATCAATACCTTTGAGTTGTGGTGCTGGAGAGGAGTCTTGAACATACTATGGAACAACAAGAAAACAAATAGATCTGTCTTGGAGAGGGTGAAACCAAGTTTCTCCTTGGAGGATAGGATTTGAAGCTCTGTCTTACAGATTTTAGGTGCATGGCCAGGAAAGACTGGTTCTTGGAGAAGGAGTTCATGGTCAGAAGGATGGAAGGACAGCAGGAAGACATCAGATGAGATGGGTTGATATAGTAACTGGGGCAATGGGGATTGATGTGTCAGAATTAGTGAGACAGGCTCAGGAAAGGGCAGGGTGCAGAGCTGCTGTACATACAGGGTCACTGTGAGTCACAGGTGACTTGATGGCACATAACAAAACAACAACCATATTTATTTATTTCTAGGGCACAGAATCTATAGGATGTTGTACTACTAACCTAAAGGCTTGCCTCTTTCTGTTAAATCCGCCAATTGCTCCACAAGAGAAAGATGAGAAATCTCCCATGCAAATTACAGTCTTGAAAAATTTTAGGATTCACGTGGAGTTTTTAGGTTAACATTAACATCTGCTTTGTTAATGAAGTAAACAAAGCCCCATGCTTTTTCTAGCTGAGTTAAACACCTCAAAGCCTCTTCCTGTGCCTCTGGCATTAAAAGTAATTATTAATGTGTTAATCCTCTTTTTCTTTATAGGAGATCTCTTTTTTCTTCTCAGTCAAAACTGAGCCAAAAAAGAAAAAAAAGTATATTATTGGTTAAAACTGTGAAGTTACTTGGAATCGACTTATTGTGTAACAAAATATGCTGTGATCTATTATAATCACGATCAGCAATTGAAAAAACTCAAGTAGGCTACCTTTTCTACTTGGCTGGTCAAGCAGACAATTACTTGTGGCCTAATTCAGAGTCTACCTGCTGCTGGCTGGTCCATGACCTCCATTTCAACAATACTATTCCACAAAAGTGGGGGGAGGAGGTGAGCATCCCCGTGTCTGCTTGCTTCACAGCAGTTAGTTGTCTTCAAACTATAAATGAGTTCTGCAAATTAGGTTGAAAAGTTTCCCAAATATTCAAATTCTAGTCTTCCCTCTAGCTGTTGTCCCAATTTCCTTCTTTTTTTAAACGAAGTCACAGAATGGGGGAAAAAATGGTCGCTGCCTCTACTTACCAATTGCTTTCTCTAAAACATACACATCTAATTTGAATTTGTAAGAATATTCCACTATCTATCCACTCTCTTCCTAAAGTGGACTAAGGGAAGGGCTATGGAAGAGAAGGAAAGAAATGTGCAAAAATAAATGAATGAAGACCTTTCTTTAAACTTTCAATAAAATAATAATTTTTTTAAAAAGAAATAAAACCTATATAATTTAGTACTAGAATTATTTTGTTATTCAAATAAAAATAGTTATCAACAAAATAAATTATAAAAATTATATGCTACTGCAATCCTGAAGGTGCATGGTTCAAATCCACCAGATGTTCAACTGAAGAAGGCGGGGCACTCTCTTCCTGTGCCAATCAAATCCGATTTGATGGTACATAAGAAGAAAAAAATTATATATCTTGTATATAATGTATGCATATATATAATGTATGCACATACATATATATATTTATTTATTCTAGTCACCTTAAAAGAGAAATATTTGTTGGTTTACTTTATATATAATAAATTGAAAGCTATTTCTAAAAATTACCATTTTATCATTTCTTTGTTTTACATTTAATTGATGCTGCAAAATCACTGATTATCTAAGCTACAGAATGCTAAGTTTCTGAATCTTCAAGAAAAATCTTTTATTGGTTAAGAGTGTCACTGAACCTTGGTGATAAAGCAAAAAATTTCTGTTAGCTTTCACTATTCATCCTCTTTCCATCTCAAACCCAAATGTAGGTATTAAACAAAGTCATTCTATGATACTTATTTACTTTGAAAACCTAATCCTACTTCCTTTATAGTGAACAGGAAATAAAGCTATACCAATTGTTCTAGATCTGTATTTTCAACTATTTCCTGAACATTTCCATTAAGGTGTTTAATGAAAACATAAGATCCTCAAAAGGTATGACTTGTGACTTACTGATTATTGAGAGGTTGTATGCTTTCTAGGGTTCATTGGTGACTTGGTGGCAAGGAACTGAGCTGCCAACTGAAAGGTATATAGTTCGAATCCACTAGCTGAGAAATCCACCAGGAGAAAGATGTGCAATCTCCTTTATTATTTACAGCCTCTGAAAACTTGTTGGAGGGTCATCTATGTATAAGTAGGTTCTAACTCATCTATTCATAGCAACAACAACAACAACATGTCATTTCTGATTCTTTTATCTTTAAGTTACCAAAAGTTTAGTATTTGTACCAACCCATCAAGTTTAGTATTTGTACTTTATATGGTCTCACCATTCCTCTATCCCCTGTTGGTGTTTTCTCCTGTGTATTTAGAAGCTTCAGAAGATAGACATTCAGTAAAGGAAGATTTCAGTATCTCTTAATTTAAAACTATATCACTTTATAGCTTTGTTTTTCTCCTATTGTAAAGAAAAATTATTAACCAGCTTAACTTGGGAGAGTTTCAGTGGTAAAAGCAGCAACTTTCAGGAATATATATCTCCAGTATATTTTTTCCCTCAAACCTTAAGTCTTTGTACTAGTAGATGAACTCCTGGTATGACTTCTCAAAAGAAAATATTGTAACATACTGTTAGATATATCCCCACCAATATATACAATAAGAAGAATATATATATTGAATATATTAATATATATTCTTATTATTATTGTATATACATTAGTGGGGATATATGTAACAGCATGTTATGAGATTTTCTTGAGACTAAAGTGCACCTGATCCAGGCCATGACCTTTGAAATTACTTGTTATGCATCAGAGAGCTGAGAAATGACTAAGGATGACAGAAGAAGAATTGATGCCTTTGGGTTGTGATGCTAGAGAAGAGTTTTGAACATACCATGGACCACCACCAAGAAGGCAAGAAGGTGTGTCTTGCAGACGGTGAAACCAAGTTTTTCCTTGGGTGCTACGATTTTGAAGCTATGTCTCACATACTTTAAGACATACATCTCACATACTTTGAGCATGTGGCCAGGAGGGACTGATCCTTGGAGAAGGATATCATGCTTGGAAGGGTGGAGGGACAGCACAGGAAAGGAAGACCCAGATGTGATGAATTAGTACAGTAACTGGGGCCATGGCAGTAGGCATGTCAGAATCAGTGAGACTGGCTGAGGACAGGGCTGGCTTCAGAGCTTTTTTACATAGGGTCACTATGGGTCGCAGGTGACTCAATGGCACATAACAACAACAATAATATATATTACTAAGAAAAGAGGGAATACATTGCACTGAAACAGAAAAGGGAAAGAACTGTTTGAAAGGAATATATCATTAGGTATTATTTGCATGACAACAGAATAAGAGCTGCATAGCAAAATGGACTTGGGGAGGTGGAAGGGGAGAAAATTGTGCAACAATGATTTTTTTTTAAAGAGAAAAGTGAACTGGAGGTGTGGGTAGGGAGAAAAACATGCAACAATGAATGAATAGAAATCCATTCATTGGATGGAATGAATAGAATAAATGAATGGAAATACAAATTCTCTATAAACTTTAATTAAAATCTCAATTTAAATTAAAAAAATAAAAATGTAAAAATACCCCAACACATAACAATATATATTACCTTCTGATTTACTATATTTTCTGCCCAGTCATATATGCAAACTCTGACGAATAATCCATTAGGAGTTGCTTTGCTAACCTAAATTCCATGCCTTTTTGATCATTCAAATCTACCAGCAGCTTGGAGGAAGAAAGATTGGCACTCTTCTCCTATGCAATTTACAGCTTCAGAAACCCAGTAGAAGATCAGCTGCAAGTTTATTACAATAGATAGATAGATAGATCGATAGATAGATAGATAAACTATAATGTAGTTAATTTTGCAGAACAAAGAAGATAAGCCTTAAATACTGACATATTTTTGCATCTTAACTGTATAGTTTAATATACAACTGGACACAATCACGTTCTTTTTGCCTCTTTATCTCTACATTGGTGGGAAGGGTGGGAAATTGTATTACACGGAAGTACAAATGATAACCTTCATCCCTGTGGCAAAGAGTGGTAACAGCAGGATTTAGGGAATGTTATCTGCACTTAAGGTCAGAAAGGAAAAAAAAAATGCTAATACACACATATGTGGGTTCTGAAGTTAAATAGCATCATTTTATGATGACTTTCTTTTATGCTTGTCGTTATAGCTTACTGGTTAGTCTTAGTGTGATACCTAAATAGTTCTAAGGAACCTTTTCCAGGCAATTTGCTTCTTTAAAGGTTGGTGAACACCTTTTGTAGAATCAGCAAGAGAATTACTGAAGTCATGATGGTATACAAATAAGCTACTTTAATGTCTAAAACAGGAAGTTTAGTGGTACCCTCTGGAAACACAGGAAAAATGCTCTCTCTTTATAGCTCAATGTGGGTAGAAGAAGGTTTAGTAATTAAAAAGAAAATGTACATTTAGTAGAGTTATCAAACCTAATTCAGCAGTGTTTCAAAACTGACATGAGAATTGATGGAGCATTTTTACTTGATTTGGGTATTTAACTTCACTAATTTCAGTCGTGTTTACAAAAAAAGTTTATGGCTAGTAATTAACTTTTTCAGCTGGCGATGTCTTTTCATTTGCAAATTTGTTTCTGGGAAAGTTTGAATATTGGCTTTTTGGAACATGACTTTTCTTTTTGCCACACAACGGTCGTTCTTAAATGTCAAACATGACTTAGTGGTTGTTCTTGTTTCATTTTTATAATGTCTAGAAAGATTCTTTTCCCAGACTTGCTTCTGAGGTCAATTTAGTATTTTGAGATAGTGGGAAATTATTTTTCTCTGGAACCATAGTGTTAGAGGAAAACATAGAGCACTCTTACACAGAAAAGTTAAGTTTTTGCGTGACTAAGTTGTGACCTTTCTGAGTAATTAACAAAGTGCTTGCCTGGTAAAGAATTTCAGCTCACTTTTAGCCATTTACTAAGAAGAATTGGGTTCTGTCTGGCAAATTCTCTTCTTTGTTAAAATTGAAGGCAGAAAATTGTCAAGGTCTGTTGAAGGAAACCATAAATGAATCCTTTTTTTAGTGTCAGCAACTTTTGTGAGAAACCATATAAATTCCTCCCATGATGGATCTAACGTGTCCACTTTGAAATGTGTCATTGAATGCGTATGTGTGTGTTCTTATTTGTGCTCAAAATATTGCAGTGTTATCAATATTAACAAAAATCTGGTTGTCAAAGGGAGAAATATTAGGGGAGAAACAGAATGATGCCTACATAGCTCAGCAACTATTTCCATTATATCAAACCTCTTGTTAACTGCTCTTCTAACTCCTTTTAATCTCAATTCGAGAGATCATTAACAACTTGGCTTTATGCAGATCTAGCTTACTGAAACTGAGGAAGACATGAGGCATTTGCTGTAGAACGTCAAAGACTGCAGTCTTCAATATTGATTGAAGCTCAACAGCAAGAAAACAAAGATTCTCACCATTGGGTCGGTTGGCAGCACCAGGAGAGAGAAAGATGAGATTTTTTTTTTTAAAAAGATGATATTCAGATTCTTCACAATTTCAACTTTGCTTGGTTCCATAATCAATTCTTTTGACACCAGCTGTCAGGAAATCAAAAGATTGCATTAGGAAAATTACTGTCAGGAACCTCTCCAGACTGCTGAAGAGCAATGATGTCAGTATGGAGAGTAAGATGCTCCTGATTCAGTCCATGATCTTTGCAATAACTTGCTATGCATCAGAAAGCTGGACAATGAATAAGTATGATAGAAGAAGAATTGATATCTTTAGTTGTGGTGCTGAAGAACAGTAGTGAACATACTAGAACTGCCAAGAGAACAAATAAGTCTATCCAGGAAAGGATGAAACCAAGTGACTTCTTGGAGGCAAAGGGCAAAGATTTTGAAGTTCCATCTGACATACCTGGGGCATGTTGCCAAAGGGGACTAGTCCATGCTTGGAAGGATAAAGAGACAATGCAGGAGAGGAAGAACCTGTATTGACATAGTAACTGGAATAATGGAAGTAGATGTGTAGAAGACATTGAGACTGACTCAGAGTAGAGCAGGCATCAAAGTTATTATACATAGAGTCGCGGGTGACTGGACGACACTTAACAACAATGTGTCAGTTCATATTTTCAATTATATTCTGCCACATTTTGCTTTTCATGAAGTATAAGTAAAACCTACAAAGCTATTAGAAGGGACCTACAGTTAAGAATAGATAAATTGACAAACTAACTGGAGTAATGGAGATCTGTATGTCAGAGACAGTGGTATTGTCTCAGGATAGAGCAGGGTTCAGAGCTATTGTGCATAGAATCACTATGAGTCATGGCACATAATAACCTCAACAACAGTTAAGATTGAGCATATAATCTCTGAGCGTTTATTAGCTTAATTCTATGTTAATTAATTATGCACAATGATGAACACACCAACATGACACCATGTGTTGTTAGAAGTAAGGAAAGGAATCCATGAGACATGGAATTAAGTTTAAAGTTGAAAAAGATCTTACTGGTCATACCTTCTACATGTTTTTATTCTTGAAAGCATAACTTGGCCACCACTTAAATTGTATTTCTTGTGTAATTATGGACAAGAACTAACTAGCCTTTTGAAACTTTATTTTTACCATATCTAAATAAGAGGAACTTAACAGTTGCTCTTATTGTTGTTGTTAAATGCCATCTAACTGAGTACAACTCATAACAATCCTATGAACACCAGATTTAACCCTGTCCTGTCCTGTGCCATCATTTTCATCCCTGGAACAATTGAACCCTTGCTACAGACACTGTATCAAATCTATCTCATTGAAGGTCTTCTTTTTTCTTGATGAACCTCTACCTGTCTAAGCATGATGTCCCTTTCCAGAGAATACTTCTCATAACCACCTACCAAAATTATGTGGGATGAAATTTTACCATCTTTGCCTGCAAAAAGCATGCTGGTTGCACTTTCTTTGAGAACTGCCTTTTATTGGGGCAGTCCATGGGAAATTATGCCCTACAGCAGGACAACTCAAAGGCATTGATTATTCTCCTGTCTTCCTTATTCATTGTTTAGCACTCAGATGCAGAGCAGGTGATTGGAAAGATTATTACTTGAATCAGGTGTATCATAGTCTTTAAACCAACATCATTGCTCTTAGAAAGGTTCTGACAACCAGCTTTCTGAATACTATACCTCTCCTGACTGCCAGTGCCAAAGGTGTTGAATGTGGATCCAAACACTAACAACTTCATTCTCTTCTCAACTTATCCTGATGGTGCCCATTGGCCCAGTGTCATTATTGTTATGTGCCACTGACTCATAGTGAGCCTATGTACAACAGCTCTGAACCCTGCCCTGTCCTGAATTAGTCTCACTCACTCTGACACACCTACTTCCATTATCCTGGTTACTATGTCAGCCATCTAATCTGGAGTATTCCTCTCCTGCACTGTGCCACCATCCTTTTGAGAACAGTGCCCTTCTCCAATGACTGGTCCCTCCTGGCCATGTGCCCAAAGTATGTGAGATGGAGTGTCAAAATCCTTGCATCCAACGAGAAACTTGGTTTCACCCTCTCCAAGATGGACCTGTTTGTTCTCTTGAAGGTTCAATACTCTTCCAGCACCACAAATCAAAGCCATCAATTCTTCTGTCCTCTTTGACCCAATAGTAAGGATTTCTGTCTTTTTGATGCTGAGATGTAATCCATATTGAAGGCTGGAGTCCTTAATCCTTTACAGGAAGGTCTTCAAGTCCTCTTAGCTCTTAGCACATGGTTCAATATTTGGAAGAAATCCATATTTGTTCCTGTTGCCAAGAAAGGTGATTTAACATACTTTGGATATTATTGAACAATACCATTAATATTACATAGAAGCAAAATATTGCTGAAAATCATCCAAAAATGGCTAGAACACTACATTTTTATTTTTTTAAATTTTATTTTATTAATTTTAATGAACATTTACAGAGATTTGGGATTTCTTTTCATTCATTATTGCATTTTTCTCCCTGCCCCCTTACCCCCCAGTTCGTTCTTCTCTTTGAAAAGTAAAAGAAAAATTCATTCATTGGAATACAATCCCCCCGCCCCCCGCAAGTACACTCCTCTATGCAACTTTGATTCTGGACTCTTGTCGTAACCATAACACCCAATCATATATCGCTTTTAAACTGTTCTCTCCCTCATCTGTTTCAGTGCAATATACATAATTGACAGTGATTTTCCAGAAGTTCAGACTGGGTTTAGAAGAGGCGGTGGTACAAGGGATATAATTGTTGTTGTCAGATGGATCCTAGCTAAAAGCAGAAAAACCCAGAAGAATGTCTGTTTGTTTTTTATTAAATATGAAAAGATATTTGATTGTGTGGATCTTAACAAAGTATGGCTAACTTTGACAAGGTTGAGAGTAGAACTCTTAATTGTGCTTCTACACAACTTATACCTAGACCAGGGTGGCTATGGTGGCCTTGTGGTGAGAAGTTTCCCTGGGATTTCTAAGGGAAATGGTTAGAACCCACTATATGCTTTGCTGGGCATTCTTCTGTGCAATTCAACTGCCTTTGAAAACCCAATTAATGGTCAGCTATGAGTCAGTTCCAAATTGAGAGTACATAAAAATACCTAGTCCAAGAAATGTTATCTGAGCACAGCAAGGGGGGAAAACTGTATGGTTTAAAACAGTAAAAAGTGTGTGGGTGGGTTGTATCCTTTCTCTAAACCTATTCAATCTGTATTTTGAGCACATCTTTAGATAAGTTGAGCTTTATGAAGAAGAGCTAACTCATGAGTAAATAATACTTAACAGTGATGTCTACAACACTGAGAAAAAATATCCCAGCAGCATGGCAGAATGAACTAATGTGGAAAGACCCCATATTTGTTTAAAAACAAACAAAAATTCTTATTGAGATTCTGTATAAAATACAATGATAGAAAAATGAGCCAAGGTGAAAATAAATAATTTCATTATTTTTTTTTTTAAAACAGCAAAGACTTACAATAACCACACCATAAAAATAAAGTATTAAGGATAACCTTGGCCTTTTAGACGGTTTAATACCACTATTAAAAACTACTAAAGAAAACAAAACCAAAAAACTACTGATTTCACTCTGTCTCATAAAGATATGTTGTTGTCATGTGCTGTTGAGTTGCTTGTGATTAATAGTGACCCTATGTACAAGAGCCCTAAACCCTGCTGTACCCTGTGCCAACCTTATTATCTCTGACACACTGACTCCCTTTGCCCCAGTGACTGAATCAAGCTGTCTCGTTCCTATCCTGCACTGTCCCTCCACCTTCCCAAGCATAATGTGCCTTTCCAAGGACCAGTTCCACCTTGAAACATGTCCAAATTATGTCTGACAAAGCTTTAGAATCCTTCCCTCCAAGGAACAGCCTAGTTTCATCCTATCTAGGACGAACCTATTTGTTCTCCTGGCAGTCCATGGTGTATTCAACACTCTTCTCCAACACCATAGCTCAAAGGCATCAATTATCTTGCTATCAACCCTAGTCATTGTCCAGCTCTCTGATGCATAACAAGCCATTGTGAAGACTATGGCCTGGATCAGGCACACCTTAGTCTCCAGATTGATGTTGTTTCTCTTCAGTACTCTGGAGAGGTCCCTAACAGCAGACTTTCCCAATTCAATTTGTCTCTTGATTTCTGTCTACTGGTATCAAGAGTGTTGATTATGGAGCCAAGGAATCTAAAACTGTTAACAATCTCAATCTCTTCACCATCTAACATGATGCTGCCAATTCGTCCAGTGATGAGAATCTTTGTTTTCTTGATGTTTAGCTTCAATCCATATTGAAGGCTGCAGTCCTTGACCTTCTGCAGAAAGTGTTCCAGGCCCTACTCAGTTTCAGCAAGCAGGGTTATGTCATATGCAGGTTGTTGATGATTCTTCCATCTTATAAAGTCCAGCCTCCCAGATGATCTGTCTGCATACAGACTGAAAAGGTATGAAGACAGACTATATCCCCGGTGTATACTCTTCCTGATTTTGAACTACGCAGTGTCTTCTTGCCCTGTTCTGATGACTGCCTTCTGGCTCATAAGCACAATCAAATGACCTGGGATTCCCATTCTTCTCAGAGTCCGCCACAGTTTGTTGTGATTCACAGAGTCAAAAGCCTTTGCATAGTCAACAAAACACAGACGTTTCTATTGTATTCTCTGCTTTCAGTAAGATACATCTAACATTAGCTATAATACCCCTAGTACCACAGCCTTTTCTAAACCAACCCTGCACATCTGGCCATTTTCTGTTTGATGTACTATTCCAGTTTTTTGGGGTCATTTTCAGCAGAATCTTGCTTGCATGTGATATCAATGCTATTGTTTGATAATTTCCACACTCTCTCATGTCATCTTTTTTTGGAATGGGTACAAATATAGATCTCTTCCAGTCATTTGGCCAGGTGATTGTACTCCAGATCTCTTGGCACAACTTGATGAGCACACCCAGGACAGCATTTGTTTGTTCAGATATGTGAATGTGTATGCCATCAGTTCCTGGAGACTTGTTTTTTGCCATTCTTTCAGAGCAGCTTGAACTTCTTCATTCATCACCACAGGCTCTTCCCCATATGTTGTTTCATGAATTTTTTCTGAGTCTGACAATTCCTTTTGGTCTAATGACTGTGTATACATCTTTTTTTAATGCTTCCTGGATCATTTAATATTCTACCCATAGTATGTATTTGCAATGAATAAGTCATTGATTTTACAAAATTCAATCATTCTATCTCCAGCCTCATTCCTGTCACCAAGCCCATGTTTT
>NW_006400008.1:1345891-1358031 GCF_000299155.1 Elephantulus edwardii
GGTCCTTGGAGAGGGACATCATGCTTGGGAGGGTGGAGTGACAGCGCAGGAGGGGGAGACCCTCTATGAGATGGATTGATTCGGTGACTGGGGTAATAGGGATGGGTCTGTCAGAGGCAGTGCGGTTGGCGCAGGATAGAGCAGGGTTTAGAGCTGTTGTGAATAGGGTCGCTATGACTCGGAAACGACTCGACGGCACATAACAACAACAACAACCCATAGTATCCTTAAGTATTGCCACTCGTGGCTTGAATTTGGTTTTCAACTCCTTCAGCTTAAGAAATGCTGAGTGAGTTTGAACCCTTTGATTTTCTGACTCCAGCTCATTGCACATTTCATTATAATGCCTTGCTTTGTCTTCCCAAGCTGCCCTTGGAGATATTCTGTTCTGTTCCTTAATTCCTAGATTTCTTCCTTTAGCTTTTGACATATGTATAACAAAGTGTTTTGCAGGCTTGTCTGCCCTAATCTCCCAGTCATTGTTGAGTTTGTGTTTATTATCGCAGCCCTCGTGCAGCGAATTGTTCCATCTAATTTTGATTCCCCCTCTTTTTCACTGGTCTCTGTTTTGCCATGCATGACTTTCTTCAAGTGATTTCTCTTTCTTGATAACATGTCCACACTAAGTGAAACAAGTTCCCAGATTTGTTTCTGCGCTTCTAAGGAACATCCTGGCTATATTTTATCAAAGACAAGTGTGTTAATTCTTCTGGTTATTAGGTACCATTGAGGCAAGTTCAGCTCATAGTAACTCTTTGAAGAGCAAACATGAACAATTCCCTACATGGTGCCGTCTTCATCATCCCTCACACACTCGAGTCTTTTCTGCAGTCACTGTGTCAGCCTATCTTATTGGGCGGGGGTGTGTGTCTTCCCTTCCTTGACTGATCATTCATCTTTCCTGCATGAGGTCCTTTTCCAAGGACTAGCCTCTCCTAGCTACCTGTCTAAAATATGAGAGATGAAAGTTTGCCACCCATACCTCCAAGGAGCACTCTGGCTGCACTTATCTGAGGCGTTTCTGTTTATTCTTTTGGAAGTCCATCTGATTGACACTCAATATTCTTCAAAACCACAACTCAAAAACATCAATTATTCTGTCATCCTTATTCACTGTGTGATGCCTAGATGCAAAGCAGTTGACTGAGAAGTCTATGACCTGAATCAGGTGCACCTTAGTATTCAAACTAACATCACTGTTTTTAAGCATTTTGGAGAGGTCCCGACAGATTACTTGCCCAGTGCAATACATCTCCTGATCCAAGCAAGATGAAATCATGACTGACAGCTTCAGTCCTTTCTCCATCTATAGTGATGTTGGCTTGTTTGTACTGTGGCGAGGACCTTCATTCATTTTCAGCAAGCAAAGTTGTGGTGTCATCAGCATACCACAGGTTGCTTATGAGTCTTCCTCCAATTCTGATGCCACAGTCCTCCTCATAGAGTCCAGCTTCATAACTTATTTTCTCAGCACACAGATTCAATAAGTATTGAGATAAGTATTGAGAAAAGATACATCTCGGATGCCTACCTTTCATGATTTTCAACCATACAGTGTTGCCTGCTTTGTCTGAACAACAGCTTCTTGATCTAAGTGTAAATTTCTTGATCACAATTATGTATTCTGTAATTCTCATTCTTCTCAATGTGAACGATATTTATTATAATACACTGTCCAATATCTTTGCATATTCAATAAAACACAAATAGACATTCTTGTATTCTCTCTGCTTTCAGCCAGCATCCATCTGGCATCAGCAAAGATTTTCCTGGTATCATGGCCTCTTCTAAACCCCACTTGAACTTTTGGCAGGTCCATGACAATGTACTAGTCTAGCCATTTTTAGTTGATCTTCAAAATATTTGCTTAAAATTATTTTCAAGCACTACAATTTAAATGTATTATTTCTTTTTCTTCCTTTCCCTTGACCACCTTGCATATGAGATGATAAAAGAAACCATCACTTGCATCAGACACATCTTAGTAACCAAAGTCATGACTTTGGTCTCTAACACTTTAAAGAAGTCCTTTGCAGCAGATTTGCCTGGAAAAGGCTGAGAATTAGAATCTTGGTGCTGTTGTGCTGACAGCAGAAAGTCTACTCTGTGGAATTCTTGGAAACGAAAATTGATCCACCTACATAAAGCCTGGAGACTCAACAAGCTGTCCCTTGAGCCTCAACTAGCTGCTGCTTTTTTTCAAAAGACTGAGGAGGGGAAAACATCATTCACAAGCTGTGGGCGATGATAAGGAAATAGGTTGCTTTCTGTCTCTGGTTGTAGATGCGAAAGAAAAAAGGCACTCAAGAAAAATCCAAATACTTGTGAGTGTATACTGTGCAAGTGCAGGGTGTTAATTTACACTTTAGTAAAGGCATATATGTTATACTTTTATTAATAATCTAAAATCATAAAATTGGCTGTTATAGAAGGACATTTTCCCCCTGAGGCCCTTTACGCCATTTATGCTTCTGTATTTAGGTTCTATAAGATAATTATGACTTAATGACCCTGTGAACAGTAGAGCAAAGCCTTACCCTGTCCTGTGCCACGCTCAAGGCATTTTGCAGCACTGGGTCAATTATAGGACTTTCTTGGAAGGAAAAAAATACAGTAGAAGAGGAGTTTACAGTTAGGATTTAGGGAAGAAAGCAAAACAAGAAACCCAGCTATATAACAGAGGTCACACAAGAGAAATCAGTAGGCACATTGTAAACAGCATATCAACTATTAAGCTTTATTTTTTTTAAAAAATAAAAGATTATTTTAAAAAATGAGAAAAATATGATTAGGTATTATTGTCATGACAGGAATCCAGAATAAAGGCTGCATAGTGGAGTGGACTTGGAGGGGAGGGGTTGAATAACAACGAAAGAATGTTTCTTTTACTTTTCAAAGAGAAGAGCGAACTGGGGACAGGGGCAGGCAGAGAGAAATGCATAACTATTCATGAATGGAAAAGTCTCTGTAAACTTTCATTAAAATTAATTTTTAAAAAGTTTAAAAATCGACTAAAAAAAAGTATGTGCTAGGATTGTCTAATGCAGAGAATTTTAAAGTGGTCCCAAACACAAGTTATACAAGTTTTGTTTTTTATATTTCCACTCTGTAGTAAATTTGTAAAATTGTACATATTTTTGTTTGGAGATTCACAATGTAATTCACAATTCAAAATGTGCAGATTTTGGGGAAAACATGTATATTGAATCTCTAGATTTTTTGAGCTCTCTCCATCCATTTTACTTTATTTTCTTTGAGTGGTAGCAATGTATGAAATATTTTTATTTTATAGTAAAAATGGAAGGTATACATGTATATTTTCTGTTGGTATTGAATACAGTTTAGTCAGAACCCACCCATAGCTGATCCTCCAAAGGTTTTTCTGAGGCAGTAAATTACACTAGAGGAGTTTGTCTATCTTTCACCCATGGAACAAATGGTGGCCTCAAACTGCCTGCCTTTGGGATTGTGGTACAGCTTTTACTACTGATAATCTATTTTAATAAAGTCTTGCCATTTTAGAAACTCGAAGAGGCAGTTCTGCTCTGTCCTTGAGGGTCCATAGGCATCTGAATCTACTCAGCAAAAGAGATTTTAGTTTCATTTATGTACTTCGGACATATTGTAAGGAGGGACCGGTCCTTGGAGAGGGACATCATGCTTGGTAGGGTGGAGGGACAGCGCAGGAGGGAAGGCCCTCTGTGAGGCGGATTGATTCGGTGACTGGGGTAATTGGGATGGGTGTATCAGAGACAGTGCAATTGGCACAGGACAGAGCAGGGTTTACGGTTGTTGTACATAGGGTCACTATGAGTCGCAAGCGACTCGACGGCACATAACAATGACATTCACTAAAGCTTTAGGAAGTAGGGTTTGTTTAACTGGAGTTTTAAAATGCAGGCTAGGGATGTTGCTCATAAGGGATTTGATTCATTTATTTTATGATGGGCAAGGTCCAATGGTGATTTATTTTATAAAATATAATGCATGAGAATAATAGTATAAAACACAATGTGAATGAAGGAAAGTGTCAAACACTATGTATATGAACTTTGTATGCAGACCCATGGAATTTAAAAGAAAAAAACAAACCAACTACCAAAACCCAAAATCTGCTTTTTATCAGCAAAATATGTAAATGGCTCTATAATGTAGATAATTTAGCAGGCATGACTTGACCTGTAGGAGTGAGAAAGAGAGATTTGCCAAATGTGATTCCTGCATCTGTAGGGGTGAGTGGAACTGCTGAGGGGAGGCAAGATATGTGAAGAAACACGTGTGAATGAGAGTTTACTGAGGCAGTGAAGGAGGAAAAATGTATTCCACAGGAGGAAAGAAATTATATTAAAAATCTGCCAACTTTAAGACTCAAGGGTGGTGAATATTTGAAAAAAAAAAGGTTGTGGGATGGGGAAGAGTGTGAGGGTGGCAAATGCTGAACAAATCATGATGAATGTGACAATTGCCAACAGCCAACCTACTTCCAAGAGAGCAGTTTCATTCAAGGAAGAAAGTTTAAAGTCAGATTGCTTGACATTACTGAGTGAGTGGGAAGTGAGGAAAGCTTTTCACAGGTTTCTCTAAGAAAGAAAACTGCACAGATAATAAAATGGAACGTTAGATGTTTTGCACTCATCTCTTATTAATAAAGGGGGGAAATCTACCAGAAAATAAAAAAAAAATTCTAGTGAGAGTATAGTGAGCTGAAATGGAAGCCAAATACTTGAGAACAACTCAGAACCTCCACAACAAGCCGAGGAAGGAAGGAAACTTCGGAAAAGAACTTGGCTTAAGAGAAAAATGCATTCATTGTTTTCAGCTGAAGTACCAAACCTTGTATTAATACAGAACATAGAGTACAAGTAAGCTGAATGGAAAAAAGCACTATACAGATACATACTGGCAACATTTCCGAACTCCAAGGACAGAAGGAAAAACCCTGGAAAAAAAAAAGAAAAGAAAAAAAATCATCCAGAAAGAAAAAGAGGTTCTCAAAGGCAGCATAGGACACTAGAATCCCATGTAAAATTATCTTTGAGTTAGGTGAGGATAAAAACTTGCTGACTTTAACTTCCTGAGACTGACAAAGTAACATTAAAATGTCAGAGCAAAATAAATCTATTTTAGTACTTTCTCTATTCAAGGATAAATGTAAACAAAACAAATAATAGATCAAGAAAGAAACTAAATGAAGAAACTAATAAAATTAATACTTAAGTCTAAATAATTGAACTAAGATATGCACTTCCCCCATCCCATTTTGTTTCTTTCTTCAGTTTGCTCAGGGGCAAAAATGAATACTGCTAGGATAACAGACATTTTGATTGGCTCTCAAGTTTGTATCAGTAACACCTGAGTAACAGAAAATGGTACACAAGTTGCGAAGAAAGCCTTCTTGGAGTTGGCTGACATGACAAGTAGAAACAGTATCACTGCAACAGGTGTGCTTTTAACAACTTGTAGTAAATTGCTTGAATGGTGTCATTGGAGGTAGAGGAAGTCTAGATTCAAGTCCATCCTTGAGGGAAGCACTTGGTTTTCTACTTTGGAAGGTCTTCGTCTCTTTAACTCCTGCTCTTGGATGTCAAGATCTCCAGGGGTCTTGGAGTCTATCATATTCCATTTCTCTTCTTAATTTGCTTGTATTTTGTCATTGTTGTAGTTTACTGTTCTTGAGTCAACTATAATTCATTGTGACTTTATGAATGACAAATAGAAATTTTGTCCGATCCTGTACCATCTTCACAATATCAATCCCATTTCAGTCTCTGTGTCAATCCATCTGATTGAGGATCTTCTTTTAAACCGATCCTCCACTATATGGGATAATATTTTTTCAGGAATTAGCTCTCCTGACAACATGCTTAAAGTGTATGGGATGAAATGTCACTATCCTTGCTTCTAAAAACTCTGGTTGCACTTTCTCCAAGATTTGTTTGTTTGTTTTCTTAAATAACTGTGCCTATTCAATACTCTTCACCAACACCACAATTCAAAGGCAAAGATTCTTCTTGTTTAATCTTTTCTACAGCTTAAAAGAGATAGACTCAAAGTACATTGAAAGTAATCCTGCCTTTCTAACATAACCAAGACAACCCTTTCCCAAATGGCTTTATAAACACAAGCATGGATGTTAGGATTTACAGCACACATATTAAGGGGATGAAATTTAACCCATAATATACATCATCAAATTTGTTATTGGAAGTACAATTTCATTTATTATTATTCTGCTCCTATATTTGATTAGCTTACTACCAAAAAATAAAAATATTTTCCAAACATACCATTATTGTAGTATGTATGTGTGTATCTGGTTCTTGATCAAAAAAATAATCGATGTTATAAAAGGCAAGCTGATAATACTTGAAAAATATGACAACAAATAAATGCTATATGATTATGTGAATTTTTTATATGAAACAGTCTATGTCGTATACAGCATTTTCCAGAAGTGATTACATCCTAAATATCCTGGGATCACCCTAGATGAAATGTTTTATGGTAATTTTAAAATGCACTTTAAAGG
Source organism: Elephantulus edwardii (assembly GCF_000299155.1). Lineage (NCBI taxonomy): Eukaryota > Metazoa > Chordata > Mammalia > Macroscelidea > Macroscelididae > Elephantulus > Elephantulus edwardii. Next base: position 1,352,421 of record NW_006400008.1, read on the forward strand.
AGGTCTAAAAAAATTTATCATTTATAATTATTTTAAATTTCTTTGTTACTATTGTTATGTGCCATCAAGTTGCTTGTGACTCATAACGACCTTACGTACAATAGCCCTGAAACCTCCTCTGTCCTGTGCTAATTTTACTTTCTCTGACAGACCTACCATCATTACTCTTTACCCAAGTCACTGAATCAATCCATTTCATCAATGGTCTTCCTTTCTTTATCTGTCCCTCCACTCTTCCAAGCATGATGTCCCTCTCCAAGGACTGGTTTCTCCTTGCAATATGCCAAATGTATGATAGACAAAGCCTCAGAATCATTGCCTCCAAAGAGCAGGCTGGCTTTACCCTCTCTAGGATGAACCTATTTGTTTCCCTGGCAGTCCATGTTATATTCAATACTCTTCTCCAGCACCAGAGCTCGAAAGCATCAATTCTCTTTTCTTTCATCTCTAGTCATTGTCCAGATTTCTGACACATAGAAAGAAATTGGGTAGCCTATGACCTGGAACAGGCTCACCTTAGTCTCCAGACTTATACCATTGTTCTTCAGTACTCTGGAGAGATCCCTGACAGCAGACTTTCTTAACGCAATTCGTCTTTTTATTTCCTGGCTGCTGGTACCAAGAGTGTTCATTGTGGAGCAAAGCAAATTAAAGCTGTTAACAATGTCTTCTTGTTGTTGTTGTTATGTGCTGTCAAGTTGTTTGCATCTCATTGGTGATCCTATGTACAACATATCTGAACTATGCTCTATCTTGTGCAAACGTCATTGTCTCTGACATATCTACACATATTACCCCAGTCACTAAGTCACTCCATCTCATCCAGGTTCTTCCTCTTGTGCTAGTCTTCCACCTTTCTTTTTCTTAAAAAAAAATTTTATCACTGTTAATTTTAAAGAAAATTTACAGAGAGTTTGGATTTCCATTCATCCCTTGTTGCACTTTTCTCCCTTCCCATCCCTCCCCACCAGTACACTCTTCTATTTGAAAAGTAAAAGAAAAATTCTTTCATTGTTTTGCAATCCCTCCCCACACTCCCAGGTCCACTTCACTATGCAGCCTGTCATGACAATAATACCTAATCACATATCCCTTTTAAAGAGTTTTCTCCCTCATCTGTTTCAACACATTATACATTATTTAATCCCATCTTTTTCAGTCTCCTCCCAACCCGGACATCAGTCCTGTTTTACAACAGTGGCACTATACAGTATTTGTTTTATGTGACTGAGTTATTTCAATCACCATAATGTTCTCTGGAGTCACCCATTTTGAATAATATTGCATGAGTTCCTTGTTTTTCAATGCAGTGTAGGATTCCATTGTGTGAATATACCAAAGTTTCTCAATCCATTCGTTTGTTGATGGGCACTTAAGTTGTTTCCAATTCCTTGCTATTGTGAACAAAGCCATGACAAACATGGGTGTGCCTATATCTGCTTGGGTGTCAGTTTTGGTCTCTTTGGGTTATATTCCCAGTAGTGGACTTGTTGGGTCAAATGGTATTTCTGTTTGCAACTTTTTGAGAAAGTGCCCCATCCCCTTCCACAATGGTTGCACCATTTTACACTTCCACCAACAGTGAATAAGGGTTCTAGTTCCTCCACAACCTCGTCAGAATTTGTTGCTTAGTGTTCTTTTAAATTTTGCTGTTCTTACCGGGGTGAGATAATATCTTATAGTTGTTTTGATTTGCGTCTCTCTTAGAACATTATGTGTTCTTCTTCGAGCACTTGTTGGCCATCTGAATGTCTTCTTTGGTTCATATCCTGTGCCCATTTTTCAGTTGGATTGTTTACCTTTATCTTGTTGTGGTGTATTCTTCCACCTTTCAAAGCATGACGTTTCTCTCCAAGGACTGGAAGCATGGCCAAAGTATGTCAGATGGAGCTTAAAAATCCTTACCTCCAAGGAACAGCCTGGTTTCACTCTCTCCCAGATGAATCTGTTCTCCTAGCAGTCTGTGGTATATTCCATACTCTTATCCAGCACTAAAACTCATGGCATCAATTTTCATCTATTATCCGTAGTCATGGTCAGCTTTCTGAGGTGCACCATAGTCTCTATACTGACATCGTTGCTCTTCAGTACTCAGGAGAGGTCCTTGACAGCAGACTTTCCCATGGTGCCTGGCTGCCTCTACTGACTGCTCTAAAATGAGTGTTATTTTAGAGAGACTCAAACAGTTTTTTGGAAGAATATAGAACAAAATTTAAAGTCACAAAAAAGAGCAGGCTTGAAAATCTAATAGATTGATGGAAACTTCAAGACTATGTTACTTAGTAACTTTTTTAATCTGAAACTAAACTAACTTCCATGGTTCAATTCACTGCCAAACAAAAGAAATAAGGTGAATAATGACACTGAGAAAGTCCTCCTTAAAAAAATCATATAAAATAAAGTCATAAGAGTAGTATGTGCTCAGGAAGAATCTGCAGAACGCAGGAAAAGAGAGGACAGAAGGGTGAATGGAGATGCAAATCTCAAAGAGGATGTTGGGGAGCAGCTATGCTGTGGAGACTATAATTAGTGCCCTAAAACAAAATAAGTTTGAATGATTGAATGGAAAACTAACTGCTCTTTAAACTTTCATTATTTAAAATTATTGGCTCAATAGATCACTATTTAAACTCATATGAATTATTGCTAATTTTCAAAAATATTTATTACTCTGTAGGAATAAAATAGTATAACAAGAGAACCATATTCTCTTATTAAAGGAGATATCAAGAGATTATAATCCATATTAGTAGCAGAATACAGTTGGGAAAGCTTCTGAAATGTGCTGATAGGCACCTCAGCCTTGAACCTTGCCGGTCTAGGACAGTGTTACAGAGTTCTCAATCCTGCAAGTTATGGCTATACCTTCTTGCCTCTCCTCAGTCCTCCAGTGAAGTTGGCCAAAGGCTTTTAGCTCTGGTTCAGCGAGATGTAGCAGTCTCATGGTCAGATCCGTCTTATATCAGGTCTCTGGTCCTCTGCTTTGGCCACTGCTGCTGCTGCTGTGCATTAGCTGGCACTACTGCTGTCATTCTAGCTGATGCTAGAATCTTTGGTCCTGAAGGTCACTGGATGCCTGGTTCTCCTTTGCTGGTGGTGAGAGACTTTCATTCTGCTGCAGAGTCTGCTCAGTTTAATTGTGAGACTAGCCAATCCTCTTATGGATTGATAAAAATAGCCAATCCCCTTGTGGATAGATTAACCACCTTATTCACATTCACATGGCAAAGTAAGTTAATGAATAGGGACGCTATTTTGAATCATAAACCCTTAATACCACACCTAGTAAGTTAAATAAAAGAGGATTATTGATACAATGTATGCCCTTCAATTTTGGACTAAGAATTTTTCATCCCATCTTTCATAGTTCTAATATGTCTTTTAGTGTCATCCTAAGTCTCTTTACTCCCAGGAGTCCTATGTTTTCGTAAAGTACCTCCCTGTATAAGTGCTAGACAGAATTTTTCCAAGTCAAAAAATGCACTGTTGAATTCAAACTCGACTTTAAAAAATATAAAATTCAAAACACAACTTCAGAATACAAAAATATATCATAATTACCAATATTCTGGATTTTTCTTCATTATATAAATGTCCTCACCTCTATTATACAGGAAAAAATGACATTCATGCAAAATTATTAGGGTAGTATCCCTAATACACTTTTCAGTAACTGTAAAAATAAATGAACAAATTCAATAACATTTAGTAATGCCTAAATATGAACCTAAAATGCACCAAATCTAATAATCCTATTTCAGAAAATATCTGGCTGCTTCCTAACAGAATTTATTTTCTGTCCCATCTTAAGCCAACCAAATGATGGCATCTTCCCTTAGCCAGTCTGCCCTAGATTTCTTTCTTGTTAACTTATGAAAAGTGAAATGTCACTTCAAATTTTTAAAATACGTGTTCTTTCTTTGGATAAATATTAGTTAAATTACCATAATTAAGAATATTCTCCTACTTCGGAGTCCTTCTGGCACAGCAGTTAATGGTCAGCTGTTACTAATTTGATTCTGTGTGCCATTGAGTCAGAATTGACTCAGAGCTAACCATCCAGAAGGTTTTTAGAAGCTGTAAAAATCATACAGGAAGGGAATGGCCATATAGTCCCCACAGACTAGCTAGTGGATTCGAACCACCTACCTTGAGTTATCAACACAACACTTTACCCTCTAAACCACCAGAGCTACTAGCTATTAACCAAAAAATTTGGTAGTTCAAAACTCACCCAGAGATGTTTCAGAAGAAAGTCTTGGTGATATGTTTCCAAGACAGCACATCCATAAAAATCCTGTTGAGGGCAGTTCTAATCTACAACAGATAGGGTTACCATACACTGAAATTGGCTTGATTACAGCTGGCTTTCTATTTGGATAATTAGTGTAAAAAGTTAATCCCAAGTCTAGTATATAAAAGTAACTTTACAAATTTCAGAACATCAAACCATTTTAATTTGTGGCTTTCCCTTGATTGTGGGCTATAAAGTATCAGAGAGCATCTTTTATTCATCTTCCTAATAATGTGTTTTGTTTTTGATGGAAACTGTCAAGTCGATGACAATTCACAGAAATTCTGTGAAGATTAAGTCTAAACTTATCCTGCACCATTTTCACAATCTCTGCCGTGTTCAAACCCATTATTTCAGTCTGTGTCAGTCCATCAACAAATATTACTAACTCTAAAAATAATGATCATCTTCATAATTTTTGTTGGAGGGCATAACTGTAAGAGCAGGTGTTAGTTGGTTTTTTGTTTTGGTTTGGTTCTTTTTGTGGAAAAAAAGATGATTGTAAAAAGAGCAAGGAACACTTGAGAAGCACCATATCTGACCTTCACCAACCTCTCAGGGGGAAACTATCCCCACCCATAGCATCAGTACCACAAAACCAATTCCCACGGGGGAAGATATGCCCCCACATGCTCTTATGTCTCCTTCTTCATCTCAACACCAGTCTTATGGCTTGGCTGGTCCAAAATCCAATGTCATAGATCACAGACCACACAGAAACATATTGGGGGAGTTAAAAGGTTATAATTCAGATTAATAACAAACTATAGTAAAGACAGCTCCCAAAGTGTGCCCGCAAGCACTTCAACCTCAAGCCTCATTGCTGATTTTTCTCAAGTTCTCAGTTCTACCAATATTGGCTTCCCTTGCAATTGTACGACAAAGTTATAAGTCCTGCCAATATTGGTCTCATCCCTCTCCTCAAAGTCCCATCTCATATTCAATTCTTCAGTTCAGCCATCACTTCTGCTGCTGTCCTGAAGTGTGTCCTACATTTCACTGTATTAGGAGAGGTCCTACATTTCACTGGGTTGGGGAGATCTCTCTTCTCTGGTTGGGGAAGAATTCTTATTCTCTGAAGCTTAGAGCTATTCAATGTATTGGCAAGACTAGCCAGTCCTCTGACAGACTGTTGAGACTGGCCATACCCCATGGAATGGTTGTTGTTGTTGTTGTTATGTGCCGTCGAGTCGTTTGTGACTCATAGTGACCCTAAGTACAACAGTCCTAAACCCTGCTCTATCCTGTGCCAATCGCATTGCCTCTGACACACCCATCCCGATTACCCCAGTCACTGAATCAATCCACCTCATAGAG
>NW_006400008.1:1358361-1372068 GCF_000299155.1 Elephantulus edwardii
TAGAGAGGTCCCTAACAGCAGACTTTCCCATCGCAATACATTTTTTTTATTTCCTGGCTGCTGGTGCCAAGAGTGTTGACTGTGAAGCCGAGCAAACTGAAGCTGTAAACAATCTCAATCTCTTCACTATGTGGAATGGGAGGGTAGTAAATTTTGTGGATAGGCTAGCATGTCTCACACAATCCTGCCCCTTCACATAGTCAGTCGTCTACACTAGAAAAGACACATTGAGAGGCAAACTCCACTGTGATAAAGGATGTAGCTTCTTTTCAATTTCCATAGCAAAAAAGAATTTTATTTGACAACAGAGAGATAAATAACAAGTAATGAAAGGCAAGACCATGATAATTTCCATGGAAATGTAATGGAAAAATTACTAACAGATGCAGTATTAATTCTTTTATACCAATCTAGTGTCCTCCTTGTCTATACATTGACATATAAACTGATAATGAAGTAATAAATGAATATGTGTGTTTCTGTGTGTCTTAATTTTTTTACGTCTCCCATTCAACCTTATTATAACCTCTGATTCCCATGCAAAAACTTTGTAACTCACAATTGATGGTCAAAAGTCAGGTTTCATTTATATTTCTTTTTCAGTGTTCTGCATGTATATTGTTGGATGGGAGAGAAAATATGTAAAACTATTTCAACAATGACTTTCCAATAAAGTCTTTCTTTCTTGTGACTTACTGCCTCTTACTGCCTGACCTTTTTAGCAAGAAACACACTAATAAGAGTTTCTAAGAATATATGCCTCAACCTGGGAGTTCTCTTCAATATTTTGAGCTTTACACACAAACATATTATTTACACACAACATCCCTTTTACCATCAACAGCAATATATATGAAATAACCCTGTTTTCCTAAGCCATGTACATTGATAATATTATGCTGCTCATTATTTAATTTTATTTCATTACTTGATTTTCATTGCTTTTACCAAAGCAGACCATCTTTTTGTTTTGGCTATACTATTTTTTTGTGTGTAACTAATGTAGTATATTGTCTTTGCCAAACTAAAAATTGTTTTGATATAAATCAGTCACCAGCTGAGGTAAAGGAATTACATTGTTCAATGAGCATCACATGCTTAAAGGTTTATCTCAACCACATTTACTACCTGAGGAAGTAATATCAAAATTGTTTTGTTTGGGGGTTTTTTCTATATTTGGATGTTACAATTGAGCTATCTTTTAATGGGAAATAAAGAGGATACAATCTTGATGGAAAATATAAGTTATTTGAAAGTATATCTTAGCTAGATATTCATAGAAATATAGCATTTTGACAACATTGAGAAAAATAAATTTTATAACAAATATATGTAATGAAACTCACATAGTATATTTTTACTTCACTAATAAATTTAAATTATGGTGTCTTTCATTTTACCTGGAATAGAAAAATAACATGATAGTATTATTTTTCTGCTTGACAAAAAGAAATAGGAATTATTAACATGCCCTATGTTTTACAAACTATTGAATTATATCAAGGTAATTTCTAAATTATCACTTTTAAAAAGTAATGTTTCATAAATTACTTTGAAGAAAAGGGGGAAAAAACTTTATTTGAAACAATTATATGAGAAAAAAAATGTTTAATCCAAAAATTTTCATAGACTTCTTCTTTCTTAAGTACTATGACCCATGCTAGAGTACCAAACTAATGCTAGTAGTCATTATTAATAAGTGAAGGATGTGAAAATTTGTAGCATAATTTTTGAGATCTATCAATCTTGTTCCAGATAAAATATCAGGGACATTACTGAAATTCTGATTCACCTGGTTCAAATTCACCATCTGCACCACACGAGAAGAATGGACAGTCTACTTGTGTGCAATTTACTGCTTTTGAAAACCCTCTGGAGGGTCAGCTATGGGTCACTTCCGACTCAATGCCACAAAACAACTGCTCAAATTCTTGTATTTGAGTTGTTTTGTTTTAAAATGCTTTTAAACTTACAAAATCATTAAAATAAAAGAAAAATATCTTCTAAAATTGTTTTAGAAATATCTCAGGCATAATCAGAAACTAGCCTTTCCTTAAAATGTGCTACCGTTGAATGAAATATTCTTCTCCTAGACCATTTGATTAATTTGGATAATAACGAAGCTCTCAGCATGGATTAATTTTGAGGATGCCATTCTGTCAAATATACCTTAGAGTGAACACACCACAGCTCCCCAACATATGTCTGTAGGAGTATGCTCTGACTTAAAATGTTATAACATACTGATCCCTACATACAACACACATATAGCTAAATTCAAGAGGAAAAAATAGGAATAAAAAGTTCCTACTAAATTCATTTTGCTTTTTTATATCCAGGAAAGTTTACCTAGTATTTTAATAGTTTAAAATACTGGATAGTGCATAGGAGTTTAGATATAAATATTGTAAGCAATTGACTTTGAGAATCTTTAAAAGACATGATTAAATGTTTATTAGCAAAGTGAAAATATTTGAAATAACAAATGTAATATATTTGTAATGGAATGAAAGCATGTTCACCTCAATGAAAATTAGTGAAAGATTTTACAAAGTTAGATAACTGATATTTTTGTGAAAATTTCCCTAGCTCATTTAGCAAGCTCTAATGGCACTTGAAGGAGTTGTACTGTTAACCCAAAGGCAGTCAGTCCAAATGCAATAGCTGCTTCATGGCAAAAAGATGGCCATTCTCCTTCCTTGGAGATACCATGGAAAATTTGCTGGAGAGTAAGCTTTGAATCAATCCCTACTCCACAGCAATGACTTTGAGTTGAGCCTTGGAAAAATCATTTAGACTAACCAAAACAGACACACATTTAGAATTCTGGGAGATATTTCTTGCAAATCAGTTGGTGAAGTGCCATTTGTTATTTGCTTTGTGGGAATTTACCCGATTAAAAAAACGTAAATCAACACAACCTGTGGTCATCTTCTCTCTACCCATCATGCCACAACAATGTAGAAGACAACAGTTGGTAGCATTTGGGCTTACAAACACATTGTTTAATAATAAAATGTTAGTTTTATATTTCAGAAGAATATTACTTAAAAATGGATGAGAAAGACTAAACAATAAGCTGGTAAAAAATGGTTCATTTTCAAATTACTGAAGCTAATTATTATTGAAGATAGTTCTCAGATATCATTATCATTTGCCCATGGTTGATGTAAGCAGTTTTATGATGCATAAAAAACCTGGTCTTTAGGACCCAATAACTTCCTTGATACAGGAGAAGGCATCACCCTATCTTCCCCCTCAGAAATTTATTTTATCTACCTATATTTCTATTAGAGAGGGAGCTCCAGTGGCTTAGTGGCAAGAAATTGCACTGTAATACCAAAGGCATGTGGTTCGAGGCCATCAGTTGCCCAGTGGAAGAAGGATACGCATTCTCCTCCTCTGCAATTAACTGTCTCTGAAAACCCACTGGAGGTACAGCTATGGGTCAATTTCGACTCCATGGTGCACAACAACAACTCCTATTAGAGAAGCCAATAATTACCACATACATTAGGCTCAAAATTTTTTGATAGTAGCAGAACAATTGAATACCTCCTTTGCAAATTCTAAGCATTTGAATTTTTTGAAATGCATTTGATTAAAATTCTTCTTTTGTTTGACTAATCTTTATTTTCCTTTCCCATTTCCCCCTGATTTTTTTTTAATGTTTACTCAGTTTATACTATCAAAGTATTAAATACCAGAAAACCAGACACTTTACCTTTAATAGTTAAATAATACCTAGAGAAATACACAAATGGTTAAAAAGGGGGTGAAGAATTATTCTGGGTAATTGTATGAATGAATAAAGATTACCACAGCAACCATTTTTTCCTGATCCTTTGATGACATCAAGGACAACCTCTCTCACTAAGTGAATGTTTAACACAGAAAAGTCAGGAGATCCAATTCCTCATTCCTTAAGAAAACTGTGAAAAAAAGACATGGATGATTAGTATACAGCAAAGACTCAGATGTTAACTAGTCAGGATTCCATCTCTTAAAAGGAAGAGTTATCACTATGGTTGTATTTATTCTAAGGAATTGCTTTAAAACTATCAGAAAAGAGTACAATATTTCTGCTGATTGAGCTGACTTAAACCCTAACGTGTCATTTTGTTGACTGTCAATATTGTTTTTGAAACTTATTCATGTTAGTAGGATTTCTGATTTTAAATATATTCCAAAAGATCAGTCTAGCCATTTAGAAACTGAGAATTTGAACAGTAATCTCTAAGTATGTAGAGGAACATATTGCATGAGTCAGTAATGTAATTTGTGAGAAATGTCTACACACAAGCTTTCATATACCTTTATTCTGTCTTTAGAATTTGGAATGATGGGAGATCATACAATTAAAAGTCAGCGACCTCGATCTGTTCATGAAAAAAGGGTCCCTCAGGAACAAGCTGATGCTGCTAAATTTATGGCACAAACTGGTAATACGTTAGTTACATTTTTCTATCTATTGTTGTTACTTTAATGAAACCACTGCATGTTTTCATGATCTTTTGCTGCACATTTGTCAGTTTTTGGAGCTGATATTTTTTTTTGAACCATTTTTATTTTGGTCACCAGTTAAAGTCCATAAATAAAGTAGCTGTGAACTGAAAACTGCACAAAAATGATATAGTGAAATTATTATACTTCCAAGATTGAGACATTTAGAATTTACATATTATTTTTCATTTATGTTTATTAACTACTTAAAATGTGTCATTAAAACTTTTATAAAAGTAAAAACAAAGTTTTTCAGTAATTTTTTGTATGGAATTTTAGAAGATTAGACTCTTAAATAGGACCTTGGATAATGAAATTTAATTTGACAAAATTTAGTATTTTGAATATTTCTCAAATTTAATATTTCCTATATAAAATATTAACTGATTGTTTAAATGTCTAGCAATTAGTTGAAATCATTTTTAAGAATTCAATAATCTTGAAGAGTTTTGTTAAATAACTTAAATAATAAAAGTTTACTGTCTTTATTTGTAAACTGTAATTCATTCCAAATAATTATAAACTAAACTGATATTCTGATTTATAATTTTTATAATTATGTATTAATTATTTATAAGTGTCTCAGTATGTGTATGTGTATATTTTATAACATATGCTATGCGTTATACATTTTTGTGTACATAATTTATACACATACATGCACATAATGGACATTTATCTAACATATGTTCTTAATGTATTGCAGTTATACCCATTTATTTGTTTATAGAGTTTGAACAAGGAAATGAAAGATATTTTGAATCCTGATTAATGAAATGTAATTCTACCTGTATTTGGCACACTTTTAGGTGAAATAAAAGTTTAAACTGTGTTATGAACATTTTCAGCTCTCAACTTTATTTTGGAAAATTAAAAACTAACAATTTCATCTTTGTCTTCACAAGTTTTATGTATTGCAATCTAGATGGCTTGTTTTACCATTAATACAGACGTTTCAAGCACACAATAAGAATGACTGATGAAATCCCATTGAAGAATGAATTACTTCCTTCAGTTCAAGTATACTTAGGATAATATTTATTCAGAATACTAACTCTGAATCTACAACTTTAAAATGCAACACTTTTAATGAATTTTGTTCTTGGTGATGGGTGAGTAGTAGGTATCAATAAAATGGTATCAAGTAAGTCCAAGTTAGAATTCTTAGAACAAGAAGGGTATGTAATATAAATTTTACAATAAAGGCCTAATTTTAGGTATTTTTAGAGTTATACATTACAACCAAATCCAGAAGTGGATAAAAAGTAATTCTTCAGATTGCATCTATTTGGGAATAAATTATTTATTTTTTGACTATTTATTTGAACAAGGCCAGAAGTACATTACCAGGCAAATTTCCAAAATTTGACTGTACTTTTCTACTTAACTGGTAGCAAAAGTCTAAATCATTGAGCAGAGAGATTAGGAGATGTTTGACTCTAAGTAGAAACTCAAATGACTATTCAACCTCCCTCAGACACACTCTCTTTACAACATTTCTTCAGGAAGAGAGAAGGTGCCCTCCACTCCTTAGTACCAAACGGAAAGCAAGTACTGGTTAACTGCAGTTCTTGAATGTTAGAGTTGGGTGGGAATGAAATACGAAGCCATAATTTTAGTTTTGTGGAGTCATATATAAAATCAGATTATGTATAAATATTTCATAATTTGCCCAGAACTTTTTAGTATGAACCCAGATTTTGGATCTGTCTATTACTTATCACAAGAAAATTCACAAACATAATTTTCAACCATGTACGTTCAAATCACAAGGAATATTGTGATTTCTAAGGAAAAGATTATTAATTTATCATTTTTCATTCTCTCCATATGCTCTCAGCTATAATTTTATATTTAATTTATGTTATAACAACATATATTTAGTAAGATAGGTTACCAAACCAATAAAAATTCAAACCCACAGTCACTGATTTGATTCCACCTCATGGTGACCAAAAATGTATATCTTCCCAGGAGGTTATTGCCTTGTTTTTGTCTCTCAAAGCTTCTGATGGATTCAAATTGCTAACCTTTTGATTAGCAGCACAACAGAGAAGGCAAACATATACCACCAGAAATCCTAAAGTACAAGTACTTATTAAGTAAAGCCTGGAAGAGCTTTAAAACTATTTTCCTGTATTATTAAGAAGAATTTAAAAAAACAAGACACTGGATGGCAGAATTAAAGTTCTGAACATTTTGATTGGCTGTTTCATTTATGAATAATAAGTATTTGTTGTTTAATTTTAAACCATAATTGTAAATCAATTTTACAAACAAATATATCATTCTTGTTTTAAAATTAAATTACTGTCTTAAAATAATATTACTATAAGACTTGAAAACAGAATTGTTTTGAATGGTCATAATGTTGTAATTTTTAGAATAATATAGATAGTTACTGAAGGGAGATACTAGGAAGTTATAATACTAAAAAGATAAGTTACTTGCTTTAATAGTTCCTGAAATTATATTCTCTTTAGATATTAGTCTGAATAAAAGCAAATGTCAGACAATGAAATTTTACAAAATTTAAATTCATTTTAGAAAACATTTCTCTTTATTTGTAAAAAAGCACAAGCATTTAACATTAATTTTAGAGTAAAATATAATGCAGCTGAGAAAAAAATAATAGAAGCTAGTATCTCTTTTTTATATATGAAAATAAAAACAAAGCAAAACTATCAAATCTTGTAATTAATAATTATTCAAAGAGGTTGACATCTTTAATCAATATTTTTTAAAAAAATAACCAAAGCTTTATGTAAAGGAGTATTTTAAAAAAAACAAAAAAATTAGTATCTCATAAGGGATTATTAATTTCTCAAAATATCTGATTATAACACTATCACTCCAATAATTGAAATAAAACCAGTTTGAGTATATATTGCCTCTATCTATAACCCACAACATAACCTGCATTTGTGGTCCAGAGAAATGCAATGGCATTATAGACACAGATCTAAATTAATTTCCATCAAGACAGATTAAAACACTTACACTTAATGACCTTTTTTAATAATCATGGTAATCAGCAAAGTATTTTTAAAACCTCTTAAGATAACTGATATTTTGTTAACATGGAGTGAATGTCTACCTTGGAAATGTGTCATTTGTTATCTAAAATGGAACAAGAAAATGGAAATATGTTTTAATCTCATGATTTTTACATACTGCCAAAATCTTACATTATTAATATATTTATAATATAAAAAAGCATTCACACATTATCTCATTTAATTATTACAAGTGCAATGCTAGGTAGATGTATAACTTGTTTTATTGAAGTGGCTCTGGGAAATTAGTGACTTTCCCAAAGTCACAGAAGATAATATTAAAATTTTCATCAGATCTTCTGACTTCAATTACAATAATTTTCCTATTTCCTTTTTTAAATTTATTTTTTGGTGGGAGGTTAAGATTCTTAATAGTGTCTTAAATACTGAAGCCTTTGGCGTGATCTTTAATATGTCTTCTCAGAGACAGGGTACCAAATTAGTTTGTGCCATCTCTCAAGACAAATATATTAATAATAGGACTTTTTTTAATATCAGAAAGTATTTTTAAACAATTCTTTTGAAGAGTATTAGCTGTTTCTCAAAATTATCTGATGTGTTCAATTAGCATAGTCTTCACACTTTTTTTTAGGAATGAGGAAGTGGGAGATGGAAGACTTCAGGATTTTTGATAGGAGTGTAACCCATTATTATAATATTAAGAGAGTAACATGATTATTCATGAATGTAGACCAGCATTTCAGTGGCAAAAATTAAACTCAAAATTGAAAACTTGCTTATGTTTTGTTTTTATCAAGAAAATGAACCGTCAAACTGAGGAAGAGCAAAAAAGGCCAGTTTTAAACTTTGATTCTCAGCCTTTCATGGTCTGAGTACTATGGCTTAGCTGGTTCAACATGGTTGCAGTGCACTGATGGATGTATACAATCTGTTCACCATCTAGAGGCAGCAGATATTCAATAGGCAGTGTGTTCATGCATTCAGAACTAGCTCAACCTTTTAAAATATTTTGTGTTCATGCATTCAGAACTAGCTCAACCTTTTAAAATATTTGTACAAAAATACATTTAAAAATAGTTCTTGATCCTGATTTATTTCTTCATTTAATGGCACAAGCTTTTTCCTACCATAATAAAAATGTATGGCTGAATACAGTCTCCTTTTGTGGCCAAACATAACGACGTTTATTCATAACTCTTCAGCTATCAGCGCGTCACAGCATATTACCAACTATGCCACCCAGAGTTTCTTTTATTATTCATAACTTTTAACATTTTTACTTACTATAAAACTTACATTGTCCATTATATTCTGATTCTTAATTCATAACATGAAACTATATGCTTCTACTTAAGGTAATCACATATACAGGTTGCAATACCGTAGGAGAAAAATTGCATATTTTCACTTACTTTTAGCTTATATTTTCATGATCAATATGTGTGTGCATCAATGCATATATATTTATATATGTGTGTGTGCATACAGTTTTAAACATTATCTAATAAATTAGTTTGTAGAAAAAGAATCTTCAGTCTTCCCAGAGTACTATTCACATGTAAAATAACAATTAAATGAGGCATGATTATAACTGTTCTGCAAATAGTTGTTAAGAAAAGTTTTCTATGAAGTTAAGTTATAAACTTGTGAGGGCAAAAATACTGAAGTCAGTAAAGGTGTGCATTGTTTTCAAGACAAACCCTGATCACTGGCATTCCTATCTAATATCAAATACTAGCCAAGTAATTATTGTCAAATCCTTATGTCTATATGTATACTTGCAAAGACATTATCTTCTACATCACTTGAGTGCTGACCTGTAAAAGAGTAAATACTTCATAATTGTTCTCCGTAGAACAAAAGCGTGGTCAGATACCCAATGTTGAATAGCCATTAGATTGTTATGAGTCATATAGGACATAAGGAGCTTTAGTCAGAATGTTACATTGATTTCTCCATTAAATGCATGTTTTAGTCAATTCACTTTTTTTCTTTCCAAGCAGGAATATCTCAATGATAAAATTAGTTTGCTGAATTACATTTTGGTGCAAACTCTTCTATCCTGGATCACCACTAACAACCAGTTTGTAGACCAAATGTCACACTGTAGCCCACTTACTAACAGCCAAAATGAGAAAAGATGGGCAAGTGGTTTATCATATCTTTGTCTTTGTATTCCATTCTGAAGGCCAATTCTAAGAGGAACCCCAAAACCATACCATTCAATTGTCCCCTGATCTATATAATCAGTGATACAACATCCTCAGAAACATCTCACCTGTGAAGTTTTTAACACCTAAATGGTTAGTTAAAATAGTCTCTGCTAGTAACTGCAACTTTTGAAATAACTTTAAGAAAATCTATCCTGAGCCCAGGGCTAAAAGCCTGCTGTGATGGTCTTAGAAACACTTGACTTTTAATCTCCTCCAGACATGACTTCAGATAATAATAGAAATTAGGCATAGCTTTAACATGGTGCTTTGTTCGAAAAACTAATGAATTCAGACATTCATTGCCTTTTTAGGGCTCTATTTCTGAGTTACTTTTAGCTCCACATTAAATTTATAGAAACCTGAGAGGAATTTTTCTCCATTTCAAGTCAGAATCATTGTTGTGTTTTCAATCATAGGGAAAACTGAGAGCAGCGGTTTTAAAAAAATTACCGCAAAATAAATAGCTATCTTAGAATGAAAAAATAGGAATTGAAGGAGGCATTTTAATTATAAATGAGTGCCAATGTTCAACACAATGAAAAGAAGTTCATTTCCTGTAGTACTAGAAAGGAGGCCAGTAGTAATAGAATTAAAAATATCAGAATGAGCACATCAATATATTCAAGCCCATGGGGAGAAAAAAAAGTAGGTACAGTGATGCATTTTGCTTCCTGACCCAACATCATGCACAGCTGTGGACTGGCTTGAAGAAAATCGTCTCAAAACCCTTCTTGTTGAAAAACGCTGACTACTTCATAGCATCCACAGCAAAACGAAATTTATGAAGAAGAGCTTTGTTAACAAGGTTATAGCAAGCACACCCCTCACATCAGCATTTTACACATCCTGTCGTGAAATTTCTTTTCCTCTGAAGTGTGTTATCTTTTGATGTATTGTCACATTTTTACATTACAAAATCCCCTTGCATGCCATAATGTCAGATTGATATGATGCTTTCTATATGAATATTCAAGGAGTTATTTCATGTTTATTTGTTGTCTTACACGCAGGTGAATCTGGTGTGGAAGAGTGGTCCCAGTGGAGCTCATGCTCAGTTACTTGTGGTCAAGGGTCGCAGGTGCGAACCAGAACTTGTGTATCACCTTACGGGACACACTGCAGCGGCCCATTAAGAGAATCAAGGGTTTGCAATAACACTGCCCTCTGTCCAGGTAGTGTTAGCAGCAACTTCAACTGTGGCTGTTATTGAATTGTGTCATGCTACGCATTTGGAACAATTTGTTATTTTCATATGAACTGGGTATAGACATTTTAATTAGAGTGTATAAGTGTAATTCTTATTCAACTGTGAAATTTTATTAGGTATGTGATCACTTATGCTTTCAGAGCAGCCAAGAAATTGCATAAGTCACTTCTCTTCTCCTTCCCCAACCAGTCTCAGCTGTGCATTATATTCCTGTGCTTACTTCTAAGAGCAGTTAAAATACTTTGCCTGTATTTTTAAATGGAGGGGGAAATGTTCAATTTCATGATTTGGAATAATATGGCATTTGCTAGCATATTGAAAATGTGATTTGCATCCATTGTTTAAGGCGGTGGTAGATGTAGTGTTTAAAACAGCCTGTCACCCTCATCATTTACGAAGGTGTTTTGTGTTAATTGGAGCACTGCAACACAAATGTTTTCTCACTGAAAGTGAGAGTTGCCCATGTTGCATTAAAGATTTCATCTACAGTTTATGCATACTTGCATACTTAAGACTTTTCTCTCATTCAGGCCACTGCCTTTCCTGGAAAAATAAGTATTAAAAGAAATTTGTCTAGCTTTCAAGAACTGCATAACACATAATGCTGAGAATTTCCAGGTTTATATTTCTCTCCAAACATCTGGTGGATAGATGAATGCAAATGTATGTTCCACTGCTGTTGACAGTGAATGTGCATTAACGTTCTTTACATTCTCTGAAGAAGAGTGGCCATAATAAATGGGTCTGGAACAGCAGCAACCCTTCAGCTACTAAATTGTGATTAAAGCTTTCCTGGTGAGATTCCCATCTAGAGTTGGCTGATACTGCAGTTGCTAAAGGAAGAGGTAAAGAATAGGTGGCCTTAAGGAAGGGTGTGAAAAAATCTCAGTTCTCAGCAGAATAGGTAAGGGAGATCCATTAAAAGACGATCAGAAGGTAATAAAAGAGGAAGTGGTTGGGACAAAGTGGAGGAGGAAGGATGCAATGAAATCGGAGATTCCTTTCTAACAGCACTGGATGAGAGCAAAGGCATAGATGAAGGAAGAATTAAGGCTAAGTGGAACAGAGAGCTAAGGAAGCATTATCAGGAAAAGAGCAATAAATGCCTTTAAAGCCAAAGAAAATCAGTGAGGATCAGTGGGAAGCATATTCGATTAGAAAGAACATAAGAAATATTAAGTTTCAACAGAAAAAGAAATGCTTAAGAAATTTACAGAAGAGGGAAGACGATATAATAATGAAAAAAAATAATAAAGCAGGGTTCATACAGCAAACAGATTCTCAGTATTTAGGCAACAGACATGAAATGAGAAGTGAAGAGCTAATAATGCCAAAAAATTAATTCTTCAGACAACAAAAGCAAATAGTTTGCAAATATGCCATGGGTTAAGTGGAATATGTGGATAAATAACTAATATCGAACCCTTTTTATAGTTCAGTATACACAGTTCGGGGCGGGGGGGGTGGGTAGTTCCAGGTCCAGTTCTCTGCTATTAGCAATGAGAATGACAACAGAAAATTAAACTGCACTAGACAAAGTTAATCTTGTGAGCACTAATTAGAATTATCAGAGTCCTGTCAGTATATTCAAGGTTAGACTCTAAGGGAACTTTCAATTGGTGCCAAAGTGTTCTCCACATTTCTCCATTCAGAGGCCACTTTCCAGCTATTGGTTATGTAAAATCATAGGTTTAATACGTGGAAATAGCTCTTCTTCTGCCAAAGCTCACCGAATAAACCCTCAATGGGTGTGGAGAGCACAGTGCTTCTCTCCTGTGTTCCTACCCAAGAACAAGAAACTAAATCCATTACTGTTGAATCTATTCGAAGGTGACTCTCCAGCAGTTTCTGAGGCTGTAAATACTGATGGGAGATGACCCATTCATCTTTCTCTCATGTAGCTACTGGTGGATTCAGACCAACAATCTTTCAGTTAGCAACCCAACATATACTACTATGCCAACAGAACTTTCTTTCTCTGTGTGTCTAATGTCCCGAAACAAAATCATATTCCATAAACTTCAAGGTTTTAGTCAATTTCTTAAACCTACACTATTTATGCCTACTGAGTAGTACATAATTATTAGTTTGCTTCATTTTTATATACATAATATTTATGCATTCATTTATATGTTATCTATATAATGGTTTGGATATTTTTAGATTTGGTTAAATAGTATTTATTTTAATATGTGTTTTAATTCTGATAGTTCAAGTCATTGAATTAAAGAGAATGAAATAATTGTTTTTCTGAATTCCCTTTTTATTTTTTTAGACATGAAGAAAATTTCATAATTTAGCAACTGAAATGTAGAATAAATATCCCACTATGGGAAACAGATTCTTTTCAGACTGTTTTGTGTTTTTTTTTTAATTTGAAGTATTATGAGTTCAGTATTTTTTGGGTATTTGTTGTGCTGATAAATACATACTCTTTGCAATCAGATGTACCAGGAGAAAAGTGAAAGAAAGGAATTTAAATAAATAGGTAATAAATTCCACAGTATAAACAATCTTCTAACATGATAGTTGATATTAAAAAAATAAAATTAGCTTAAAAATCTATGCCTGATTTTTATACATGACTTTTAATGCTGTGAATATGTAAATTCAATTGTTATTTAATTAATGGAAATGGTACAAAGAACTAATGAATGGAATTTTGATAAAATAGCAGGAGAGGAAGGCCCTCTATGAGGTGGATTGATTCAGTGATTGGGATAATTGGGATGGGAGTGTCGGAGACAGTGTGATTGGCACAGGACAG
>NW_006400008.1:1373120-1376645 GCF_000299155.1 Elephantulus edwardii
AGATGGATTGATTCGGTGACTGGGGTAATCGGGATGGGTGTATCAGAGGTGGTGCGGTTGGCGCAGGATAGAGCAGGGTTTAGGGCTGTTGTGCATACGGTCGCTATGAGTCAGAAACGACTCGACGGCACATAACAACAACAACAAGTTATGAGTTACTAATTTGTGTAGCATGTCTGCAAACAGAGATGGATGTCAGTGAAGGGAGGGAGCAGGAGGCAAAGAACAGCAAGAGAGACTATGATTCATTCACTGAGAATAAAAATAACTCTTTTATTATCCATATTAATAACTATCATGTCATGGAAAGGTATGTATATGTGTATATATTAATTTTTGTAGTTGTCTTATTACTTTACAAAACTAAAAACTGAAAGTCCATCATAACAAAATCCAACTTCTCTGTTTTTTCTGTAATCCCTAATTAACCATCAAGGTCATAATAGTATTAGTAATTTTGATGTTTGAGGATAAGGCTATTCTTCCATTTCCTATTTATCTTTTCATTCAGCTTCTTACCTGTTTGTTGTTGGGTATCTTCGAGTTGGAACTGGTATGTAACTAATCTTCAGTAAGTTTTCAGAGGCAGTTAATTGCATGGGAAGCGATTGACCATTTTCACCCACAGAGCCACTGGTGGATTTGAACAGCATACCTTGGTTTGACAGCACAACTTCTTACTGCTAAGCCACTAGAATTGAACATGTCTCTGTAAACTCTATGAACTTTGGTAAATGACGATAGTTATAGAAAGGCTTCAGGCCTTTTGTTCATAGGGTCGCTATGAGTCGTGCTCAACTCGACAGCAATCAACAATAGCATTAAAAAATAACTCTTAAATGGATTTCTAATACTTAAAGTTGCCTATATTTCTAACATTCATTCCAATTTCCTTGCAGCATCATTTCTGTGTCTATTATTAACATTAATGTGGGAGAAAGATCCTTGACTTTTTCAAGAGAACACATTTAAATTTATATTCAGTATTTCTGTCACTAGTCAGACTCCTAAGGGTGTTTTTAATGTTTTAAATAAAGATAATAATAATAATAATACAGACTTCACAGGATTGTAAGAAGTCATATGAGATGCTGAAAAGCAAAGAACTCATTAAAGAACAAACTGCTATGTGAATGTTATTGTTCTTACCCTTATTATGTCAATGTTCTGAATAAAAACTTAGACTATCATGTTTGTGTAGGATCACTAGTAGTTTAGTAATTACTTTGTCATCCATGAAATGTGGGACTTCTCAATTGGAGACTGTCAGGAACAATTTAAGAATTTTGACTTGGGTTAGAATATTTTGCAAAGAGTTGAAGAGGATGTTATCAAGAGAGAGAACAGTGCTATGACTAGAATTTTTTAAATCTTTTAGCTAGAAGGGAAGAAACCAAGAGCAGATCTAATCTAAGGCCATGAGTGGTAAAGAAGGAGCTAGTGTAATTGTAAGTTATAGAGTCTATTTCAACTCATTCTTGTCCTGTAGGGCAGAGTAGAATGATCCAGTAATGTTTTCTGGTTAAATCTTTATGGAAGCTGATTTCCAGTGGAGTTACTGATTCCTGTGGAGTCACTGATGGATTTGAAGCAATGACATTTCAGTTAGAAGCCCAGCACTTAACCATTGTGCCAACCTAGCTCCTTAAAGTAGTGACAGTTCTATTTACTGAGAGAGAGCAATGGTAGATATTTTGTCAATTTCATTGTGACCTTGTTTTGCCTGTACTTTGCCAAACTTGTGAAGTAGCCTTGTTATATCATGGTCTTAGAAAGAACTTTTTAGAAGTTGACATTCTCTGAAAGATTTATGTTGAACAGAACACCATGGCTCAGCTGTGAGCATCAGACAAGTTGCTAAAGATTCTAAGACCTCATTAAATGTCAACCAGGTTCCCAAATAATCTCTCCAGAGAATCCTCGACTAGTGACTTGATCACTTTGGACCTTGCTGTTTTCAGTACTTTTTTTTTTTGTTTTGTTATCATTTATCTAGAGTATAAATTTACGCTACTATGATCACTTGTGGGGAACTCTGATGACCCAGTGGCAGGGAGCTGCCTGCCAATCCAGTGACACGTGTTTGAAGCCACCAGCTCCTCCATGGGAGAGCATTGAGAAGTCTCCTCCTATCTGGTGTACTGTGTCTGAAACCTGCAAGATCCTCTTTGAATGGGTTCCAACTGGATAGTATAAAAAACAAACAACAACAAGAAAACACCCCAGAAAAACCACCCCCGAAAGCAAACACCAAAAAGGCCTCCACAAAAACCTATATAGTACATAACAAAAATATAACATGATCACCTTTGAGTGTTGTTTCTTATCTACAGCCTTAATCAAAACCTTACAGAGATTTTTTGTCTTTCAAGTATGTGCTGGAGAACTTACATGGGCTTGTGTCTGGGTGTGGGATGAGCAGTATTCCTATTCCACTGGGCAGCTCTGCACATAAGACATGTGTTTTGTGAACTCAGAAACCCCCTGGAGAGATGCTGTCAGGTTGCAGCCTCCAGGCATATTAGCATGCGTTTACAAAGTGTAAGAAAAGAGGAAGAATCACCCAAGTGTAAGACTTCAGGAACAGAACTGGACCCAAATATCTCTGTTGTTTTGGAGCAAGAGGCTTCAGATCTGTACACATACAAGTTTGACCCTTTTTCAGGGTGACCTGGTTTAGACGTCTCTGCAGGAAGCAGGACAGTGAGTGGGCAGATGCAAAACATGTGCCTTGCTTTTGGTTCAGAGGGCACTGACTGTCTCTGCGTGAGGATGTTATAATTTGAAGCTCATATGTTACCTCATTAACCTGTTTTTTAAATTAATTTTGATGTTCTTTCTCTGCTCCAACTTCTATTCTGTTTTTATAGTTATTGTTACTAATTTTTTGTCATGTTAGATTTTTAGCATATCTTAGAGGTCTTCAGTTTTCATCAAGTATGTTTATTAATATTGACATGCTTTCTTTTGTTGTTGTTATATGCCATCTTATTGCCTGCTACTCATAGCTACTCATACTTTCTTTTACTATTCAGTATTTTCCGCCTTAAATACTTTAAGATTTTTCAGCAGCTTGTAAAAATCCTTACTATGTTCACTCATTTTTATTTTAAATTTTTTAAATGATATTGCATTTCACTTTTCCTTCTTTTGTGTTTTATTTTAAAATGATCATTAAGAAGGTTGATTTATGTCTTCCTGTTGATATTGTTGTTGTTGGATGATGTCGAGTTCAACTGACCATATGAAAAACAGATCTGAATCCTATCCTGTCCTTTGCCATCCTCACAATTTCTGCCACGCTTGAAACATTCCTGCAATCACTGTGTCAATTCACCTAATTGAAAAATCTTCTCTTTACTGTTGCTCCACTTTTCCAAGCATGATTTCCCTCTCCAAGGAATAGCCTCTCCTAGTAACATTCCCAAAGTATGTAAGATGAAGCAGCAACATCTTTGCTTCTGGTCAGTACTCTGGCTGTATCTTCTTCTAAGACCTATCTGTTCATTCTTTTTTTTTTTTTTT
>NW_006400008.1:1376745-1385844 GCF_000299155.1 Elephantulus edwardii
ATTTTAAATATTTTTATTAATACCAATTTTTAGAATTATTTTTAAAAAAACAATTTACATAAACAACTTTTTTATGTAAACCTCAATCTAAATCATATGAAAATTTGTATATATTTCTTTTAAAATCTAGGAGGATAATACTCTATGTATTGTTATTCTTCACATGACCTCTAAGTAGCACAAAGGTGAAATGTGATAGTTGAATTATTGTCTAAGCCAGAGACAGTATCTAAGGCAGTGTCTAAACAGAAAGCTATGAAATTTGATTAATTTAACTTAACTTTCTTAGTTTTAGTAAGTAAATTTTTGAAGTGAATTAAATAATTTATACATTTTCTTTTTTGCCGAAAAATAAAGTATTTATATAACAATTTTCCATTTAAATGAAGATCTAAACTTCTTAAGAAATCTTAGGAATATAAGCTATAAACATAAGATATGTTATAATTCCATCCTAATGCAATCAAATATAAATTTATAATAATTTGAATCCTTTTGCAATGAGAATGAATATTTATATTGAGTTTGATTAAATATTTCCAAAAAAAGCAGTGTGTGTGTATTTTTTTATTTTTTAAAATGTTAAGAATGAATCATAGAACTTCATGATTAAAGAATAGACTCTGGGAAAAGTATTAAGTAACTTATTAATTTTCATTGGATTCCAATGTCATAATTTAACTAGATTGTCAAGGTTAATCAACATTTTTTATATTAATAGAGAAAAATCTTTCATTTTAGAAACTCTCTACCTTGTAATTTTGCAGAGCTTATAAAGCAACATGATTTTATATTTAAGGATAGATGAACAAAATAGAATGATACATGGAATTGTTAACGTTTTGTGTAGAAAATAGGAGAGTTGTTTTAAAAAAATAGGGTCAGTTTGGTAAGTAGAAATAAATTTTTAAATTGATAAAAATATACATGTCACAGAAAAATATATTCACTTGAATTAATTTAAAATATTCTTTAATTTTTATATGTGGGTGTATGTATACATGTATACAAATGTGTGACTATGTATTACAATTTTCATGGGATTGCAAGAAAACTTACTATCTATTCGTATAACACTAAATAGAAATTGGCTTAAAAATAATGATTTTCTGAGACATTCCTGAAAAAAGACTTAAACATCTTAATTTTTAGCATTCTTCAAATATTTTTATGTATTATTTAAAAATTTTTAAAAACACATTTCATGTCATTTTAAGGGATTTTCATGGATTTAAAGAAATGAGGTGATTTTTAAAATTACATAAATCATTTCTGCCAACTTAGTTTTAAAAATAAGAAGGAGTGGGATACCTCACGGTTAAGGTATCACAAGGGAGCTCTACTGTTCTAGTGGTAAGAAACTGCACTGCAATCACAGAGACACACAATTTGAATCCACCAGTTGTTCCATGGGAAAAAGACAGTGTCCTCCTGTGCCATATACTGCCTCGGAAAACCCACTGGATGATCAGCAATGCTTCCAACTTGACAGCTCACAGCAACAGCAGCAATAATACATGTTTAAACATTAACTGCTAGGTCAGAAAATATATTGTTTTGTTTCTAGATATATCTACAAGCATAGATTATATAGATGCATTATATAAATATTACAAAGGCATACAGTTCAAATCCACCAGTTGCTTTGTGATGACAAGATGGACAATCTTTTGACTTAATGCCTCTGAAAACCTACTGGAGGGTCAGCTATGAGTCGATTTCAGTTGGACTGGACATAGCAACAGTCCATTGAGTGATGTATGTTAAACATCCAAACTCTTGAAATTCTGCTAAAACCAGAAGTTCAGCAACAATGAGATACTTTTTGGCCATAAAAATTTCCCCCCATTCTTTCTGTTCGTATTGTTTACAGGGTCCCTTTACTTACTGTTCCCAATATTAAGGAATTATCTTAGTTTACAGAATTGACAATGCATGGAAGGAATCTGATTTTTTTTTTTTGTAACTTTTTGCACGTTTGCAAAAAAAGTGTTTATTCTTAAAGATAGGTTCTTGTGAAATTTGAATTCATGTTAGTGGCATATTTGAAGTAGCAGTATATCCATAGTTCTGCTACATATAATAACAAATAATTGTTCTTTTTAGAAATATGTGCTTCTTAGGAGAATTTAAAATGTTACCAAGTTAGTGGGAGAATATGGCATCTTCTGGTTTCATGATCATTAGAAGGAGACCTTCATTTGCCACTCTGCTGAAAACAGAGAAGGGAAGGATCTTATACAAATGGATACAGGTTAAAATTTATCTATTAGAGACTAGGACATTAAACACCCAAAATTTTAAAAGACGAATTTGAGATTAAAAATCCTTTAAAAATATATTCCATTAATTGTTACTTTTTTCTCATTTTCTGAAACCATGAAGTAAGTCATTAATCCTGCAAGTTTACAGATTATTGAATTAAATTGACCCTTACTTGAATGCAATTATTTCTGGATGACATTCTATACTGTTAACTGATATTACTTCGACTAAAAACATTTCATAACCACTTTGCCATGTGACAAAAGGGTACATTTCCCTTCAATAAAAGAATTATATGTACTGATAAAAATAGCTTTCCAAAATCATTTTTACATTTAAAGGATAATGAGAATGTTATCTCAATTCTGTCTTTATAATACTCTCATACTGGTTGATAAGGTCTTTTGTTGTTTCTTAATTATGAAGAAAAGTATTTTTGGCTTTATCTCTGCTCTTGAGGTTGAAGCTTCTTTGCTTTATTACAGTACATGGAGTTTGGGAGGAGTGGTCTCCATGGAGTTTATGTTCATTTACATGTGGTCGAGGCCAAAGAACGCGAACGAGGTCATGCACCCCTCCTCAGTATGGAGGAAGGCCATGTGAAGGACCTGAAACACATCATAAGCCTTGTAATATTGCTCTCTGTCCAGGTGAGATTATTCTTCATTTAATGAACTTTGCATTTGTGTACTTTATTTATGACCCTTGAATTTAAGAGTAGAACTTCATTCTATTACCTTAAAAGATGTGTTCTCTGGCTTGACAAGCTTTGTGTCAAAAAACTGCATTCTGTCTCAGATTCTAAACTAGCTGCTGGTATTATATTTCTTGGGAAGAATACCATTTAAGTCTTAAGTTAATAGGATTTTTTATGAATGTGTTTATTATAATCCATACTGAGTTATCTACATTTGGTTTTCCCTGCTAAGAAAATTATAATCTCAAAGCCTTGAAATTGATCACTGCCTTTATTTTATAACTAGAGAGAGTATTTTAGAGGTAGTGTCTCCAGTGTTATTCACAAACATTCAAATAAAGGGTGACAATATATGAAAGTAGCACTTAAATATGAGACTTTCTAGATTTACTGCAAGATAGGAACAATGCTGAGATCATAAATGCTATGTGATCTTCATAGATCTTCATTGTGAAGACTATTCTGTTCTGAAAATATGTCCTATAATTTATTTTTATTTTAAAATGTTTCAATTCTGTATTACCTCATTAAGTCACTCATTATACTGGAAAAAAGTCTTGAAAATGTTGTTCAGGTTATTCAGACATTCAAACAAACAAAAATACAAAATGCCTAAGACTGGTTTTTAGATTCAAGGACTCCTAGATTATGTGGGTCAGGAATGTACACAAATAAATGATAGAATTCTGTAGATTAGCACAGGCAAATTTTATAGAAGGATATCTTGCTGCTGCTGTTTGTTGTCATCCAATTGATTCAGTCCCCACTGGTTACATAGATCTGTGATACATGAGGATTGCTTGATTGTGATCTTCAATAGAAACCTATTGTTGTCAGAGTTTGTCTTCAGCAGTTGAGGCCAGGCAGGTGAGAACTGCCATCTGTTGTGGCCTAGTGACAAGAATCTGCACTGTAATCCCAAAGCACTTGATTTGAGGCCACCTGTTGTTCTTGCAGTTCAAAGATGGGTAATCTCATCCCCTGTAATTAACTGCCTCTGAACCCACTGGAGGGTCAGCTATAAGTAGGTTCCAACTCTATTACACAATAACTACAAGTTAACAGCGGAGCACAGTTTTCTCCACCTAGAAGAAAGTCCCTTTGTGTTTTAAAAGGTATCTGATCATGTGGATCATAACAAACTGTGGCTAAAATTGCAAAGAATAGGAATTCCGAAACACGTATACTTATGTCAAGAAGATGTTGTCTGAACAGAACAAGGGAACAGAGCATAGCTTGGAATTGGGGGAAATGCACATCAGGATTGTATCCTTTCTCCATACCTATTCAATGTGAATGCTGAGCAAATCATTTAACAAACTTAGCTTTACAAAGAAGAATGTGGTATCAGGATTGAAGGAAGACTCAAAGACCTGAGTTATGCAGATGATATACTTTGCTTGTTGAAAGTGACCTGACACGTTTGACTCAGAGGATCAAGGACTACAGCCTCCAATGTGAATTATATCTCAACATCAAGAAAATAAAAATCCTCACCACTCACCCAATGAGCAGCATCTTGATAGATGAAGAAGAAAAGATTGAAATTATCAGTAACTTCATCTTTCTTTCTTGGATCCATAATCAATACCCTTGCTACCAATTGTCAGGAGATCTGTGGAAATAGAGCATTGGAAAAGTCTTCTGTCAAGGATGTGGCCCAAATCCTGAGGTGCAATGATGTCAGTCTAAAGACCAAGGTGCACCTAATTCAAACCTTAGTCTTCCCAGTCACCTGCTATGTATGCTCTAAAAACTCGATAATAAATAAGGATGACAGGAGAGAAGGATGCCTCTAAGTTATGATGTTGGAGCAGAGTGCTGAATACCTTATAGACTGTCAAAAGAACAAGCATGTTTCTTGGAGAAAGTGAAATTAGAGTGTTCCTTGGAGGCAAGGATGGTAAAGTTTTGTATGAAAACTTCGGCATATTGCAAGGAGAGCTTATCCCTTGGAAAGGGACATCATGTTTGGAAAGGCAGAGAAGTCAGCAACATAGAAGAAGATTTCCTATGAGATGGATTGACATGATGATTGTAGCAATGGGTTCAAATGTGTCAGAGATGTTGAAGATGGCAAAGGACAAGGGAGAGTTCAGATCTGTTGTTCATAATATTGCTATATGTCATCTTTGACTAGATAGCACTTAACAATAACAACAGAGGACTTAAAGTGAACTCTGGTTGCATCGTCTGTAGCATTTTGCACTGCAAATAAAAAACCTGCACATCTCTAGCTGTTCAAATCAAACAATATCTCTTAGGGAGAAAGAAGTGCAATTTCTTTCCATTAAGATCTCTATGCAGTGAATGGTTGCTGTGAATTGTAACAAACTCAACTATTTTGAATTTGAGAAGAATGGAAAAACCTGTTGCCATTGGGTTGATTTGATTCATAGTGATACTCTAGAACAGGGTAGAACTATCCAATAGGATTTCCAAGGCCTTAAGTTTAACGGAAGTAGACAACTACATTGTTCATTCGAAAAGCAGCTGCTGGGTTTGCACTAGGGTTCTTTTGATACCTGCACTTAGCCATTGCACTGTGAGGGCTCTTTAAAAGAGGATAGACATCTTAGAAACTCATTGAGTCAGAATCAAGCCATAGTTTACCTTCCAACAGGTTGTTTTTTTTCTTTGAACCACTAGAGAGGGAAGTGGGGTCTTTGAGACAGCAGTGCAATTCTCTATAGACTATGCCATCAAAACTGCCTCTTTGTTATTAGAAAAGAAATTGGAAGCACCCATGAATCACAAATGGCAAGAGCAAACATAGAAAATGCCAGTATAAACCATTGCACTCGTACTGGGGAGTTCCTCATTGGTACATTTAGTCAAATTTATACATATAAGCAATATGGCTAGACTCCTGATAATGTGTTCCAATATTCATATTCAGTCTCGTTGGCATTATAAATTCCCTGTATAGATCTCATGTGATGAGTCACTCTTTCAGAGTTATTATGTTTATTTGAAATATTAAAGTTTTCTGAAAGACTAAAAACAAAGTGAATATAGGCAATAGTCATCTAATATGATTGTTTCCTTTTAGTTCATAAAAGAACTGCCACTAAGGAGCTTCTGGCTCCTTTTCTTAGTTGTACTCAGGTAAAGATATAGTTGATTTATTAAATAGCATCATCATTACCTACATTTTTTTTAAAGTAAGACAATACAGAATCAGTGTAACTATCAATATTGTTGTTGTTGTTGTTGTTGTTGTTGATTGTCTTTAAGTCAAACACGACTCATAGCAACCCTATGAACAAAAGGCCTGAAGCCCCTCTACAGCTATTCACATTTATCAAAGTTCATAGAGTTTCAGGAGGCATCCCCTCTACAGCTATTCACATTTATCAAAGTTCATAGTTTCAGGAGGCATGTTATTTAGGAAGTGGATGCCACTCCTGCTTCCAAATATTGAGTCATCACATTAATGATTATGTCCATTATTCCCAAAGAAATACTAGCCATGTTTTTTATTCTCATTTCTATTTAATAAAAATACAAATAGACACACACATTTATATATGTTTATCTCTGTGTGTGTAGTTGTTGTTGATTGCCTTCGAGTTGAGCACAACTCATCGTGACCCTATGAACAAAAGACCTGAAGCCTTTCTATAACTATAGATTCTCAAAGTTCATAGAGTTTCGAGAGGCATGTTGTTTAGAAAGTGGATGTCATGCCTGGTTCCACAATACATTACATTATGAGCTGCCAAAAGAACCAAAAACTTTGTCTTTGAGGAAGTGGAAACAAGGTGTTCCTTAAAGCTCAAGATGGTGAAATTTTTTAACATGCTTTGGGCTTGTTGTCAGAAGGGGCCAGTCCTTGGTAAAAGATACCATATTGGTAAAGGCAATGAATCAGAGAAAGATGACAACCCTTGAGAAGATGGACTGACAGTGACTGTAATGATGGCCTCAAGCAGGTTGGAGATCGTGAGGATGACACAGGATAGGGCACGCCTCAGATCTGTTGTTCACAGGGTCCACTGTGAGTCATAGTGGTCCTGATGATAGCACCTAAAAGTAACAAGTACTAACATACAAAATAAGAAGGTCTGATGAATAGATAGCTGTGCTTCCAACTCAAAGGCCAGTGGCTCAGATCCACCAATTACCCCAAGGGAGAAAGTTAAGCAATCTCCTGTGCCGTTTACAGTCACTGACATCCTATATAGCATGAGCTGTAAGTCAGTCCTGACTCAACAGCATTAAGCTGAAGTACTAAAAGCATCACAGGTTTTTATCAGAGCTTACCACAAACAATTCACTCTCGATGTTACTCCCCAAACTTGGAACCAGTCAAAGTCAGGATACAACCCCAGATGGCCTACAGCTTCTCTATATGAGCAAATCATGAAGAGATACAGAGTTTACTGACAGGTAGCAGCTATGCTAGGAACCAACAACATCCCTTCTAGCCAAATTCCCTATTATTTTGCTCACCAATCAAATAATTACTGAAAATTTTTAGTAAAGGTCTCCAACTCAGCTATTTCTCATTCATTTTGTGGCTTCTCATGTCCCCAGTGTAACACATCTCTGTCTTCTTCATGTCAACTCAGACTCCTCTCCAAAACAGCAGTTGCCATATACTCACTGCAAAATGTTCATCTTGAGCTGCAGGCCATGCAGAACCTAAGTCACCCTCTACACATTGCGAAGAAGCGGATGGGTGGCCACAATCTTCTTGGTATTACAGTGGGAATAGTTCTCTTTTGGAAACGCCAGGCCAAGAATATGTCCCCTACTCAACCACTCCTTGTCATATCAATATTTGAAGCCAGGTCTCTGATCTGGAGGGTCTTTGCACTTCTTGCCATTAGGCAAAGGAATATGGCTCAAATACAAGCTGCTCACCAGGACAAAGATGGGAAATCTCCTCCCATGTGACTGGCTTCCTCTGAAAACCCTCTGGAGGGTCAGCTGTGGGTTGGTCTAACTCAGTAGAACCCAATAATAACAGAAATATAAAGTTTAGAACTTTTGTCTCCTCATTTCTGAGCCATGGCATTTACATAAAATCACATATAGTTTAACTTTATTTGTCTGATGGAATTATAAAAATTAGATTATATGAGGAAATTAAAAAATAATAGCTAACTTAAAATATTTCTTAAAACATTAGGCTTTGATATTTAGTTTTTCTTTTTAACCTCTTTTACTCAATTTCTTTTAGAAAATTACATAATGATGTTATTTAAAATGTTACACACAAAGCCTTTGAGAGTCTACATTATCAGATCTCCTAGAAGTAAAATAGTTGAATATAAAAAGAAGACTAATATGTTAGAATTAAAATAAGCAAGCTCATTTTTACATTAATACAGTTATATCTTTGTAAATCAAGAAGTTAGCCACATGTTTTCAAACTGATTCTTTTTAATAATGTTACAATATCATTAGATTCATTCCAAGAACATTAAAACAAGATAACTTTTCTGTAGACCTTTCATTTTCAGAAGTTAGAGAACTTAATAAATTTATCATTTGCCATTTCTTTTTTCTAAATAATTTTTTATTTTTTTTTATTTTTTTACAGAGTTGTCATTTCTTAATCTATGTGTGTGTTCTTTCATTTAGTTGCATTGAAAAACATGCAAAATATTTTTAACAATTTTTGTTCATTTTTTTATTTGTGTATGTGTGTACTGTCAAATCAGATCTGACTGGTAAAGAAGGTGATTGCTTCTCCTTCTCTAGCAGAGTGTCTGGTGGATTCAAACTGCAATGCCTCTAGGATTGCAGTGCAGCTTCTTGCCACTAAGCCACCAGAGCTCCCTAACATACCAAATTCTTACCATAATACCCTGATTAATTTATTTTCCTTGGTTGAAGTTTATATTTCTCCCTTATACTTTGAGGTGAGAATAGACTATTTCACTGAGATCATATAAAGAGTGAAGAAGGAAATAATGAAGCAGTGGTTTACAGAATTCCTTCGTCTAAGTTATGAGTAGTAATCATATGGAAAAATGGGGTTGCCTTTATAGTAAAAAAAGTAATTTCTAGATCCATCTTGAAGTACAACATTGTGAGTGACAGGATTATACCCATACGCTTACAAGGAAGTCCAGTAAATACCACTATCATTCAGATATATGCACCAACAACCAGAGCCAAAGAAG
>NW_006400008.1:1391676-1398001 GCF_000299155.1 Elephantulus edwardii
ACCCTCCTCCCAGTTTGTTCTTGTCCAAATGCCACAGTGCTTGACAAGCACTGTGGCATCTGTTCATTCTTTTGACAGTCCATGGGATCGTCAGCACTCCTCTTCAACACCACAGTACAAAGGCATCTTTTTTTTTTTTTAATTTTTCATCCTTAGTCACTGTCCAGCTCTCAACAGTGTAGCAAGTGATTGAAAAGACCGTAGCCTAAAATTAGGTCGATGTTGACATTAGGTTCATGGCCCTTAGCGACCACATGAACAAGAGATCCAAACATTGCCCTGTCCTGAACATCCTTGCCATTTCTGATATATCCGAGTCCATTTTTTCAGTTACCATATCAGCCCATCTTGTTGAGTGTCTCTTTCTGACCTTCCACTTTTCACAGTATGATGCCTTTTTTCAATAACTTGTCCCTCCCAACAATATGCCCAAGGTATGTCAGATGAAGTTTTACCATCTTTGCCTCTAAAAAACACTCTAGTTGCACTTCGAACAAGATAGACTAGTTTGTTCTTTTGACAGTCTGTGGGGTAGTCAAGACTCTTCTCCCATACCACAATTCAGTGGTATCAATTCTTTCTTGTGTCATCCTTATTAATTATCCAACTTTCAGATACATAGGAAGCAATTGAAAGTGCCATGGATTATACCCTGGTATTTAACAAATAATCTTGCTTTTTATCACTCTGGAATGGTCATTGATAGGAGATTTTTCCCAATGTAACACATCCTTTGATTTCTTGACTGTTGTTACATTACCATGGGTGTTGTTATGAATCCAAGTAAAGTGAAGTAGTTGCCAACTTCAGTATTTTCTCAATTTATTATTTTCTTGCCTATTTGTCCAATAGGTGAGCATTTTTTGTTTTCTTGATGTTGACATGTAATCCATATTAAAGTCTTCAGTTTGATCTATATTAATAAGTACTTCAAGTCTTTATTTCTGCCGTCCAGGTTGTTTCATCTGCATAATGCAGGTTCTTGTTAAGTCTTCCTCCAATTCTGATGCATTCTTTTCTAGTCCAACTTCTCAAATGATTTACTTAGCACACAGATTGAATGGATATGGGAAAAGGATACAACCCTGATGTACATCATTCCTGTTTTTAAATCCTCCAAAGTTTTCTTAACAGCTTCTTGGTTTCTATATAAGTTTTTCATGAGCACAGTTAAGTGTTCTAGGATTTCCATTTTCTATGGTATACATAATTTGTTATGATCCATACAGTTAAATGCTGTTGCATAGTCAATAAAAATAACTAATATCTATTTTATATCAATAATGATAGCCCTCTTACCATTACTTCATCTGAAGCCACCTTGTATTTCTGGAAGTTCTTGCAATGTACTCTTCAGCCATTTTTTTTTCATCAATTATTATTTTATTTTTTAATAGCAATATCTTCCAGCGATCTTTAAAATAATATTCAGCACGATTTTATTTGAATGCTCTGCAGTGTGTGTCAAATGCAAAGACTCTTCCCTCCAGCTATTTGATATTTCAGTCTTATCTGAAGGAGTCTTTTCAGTTACTCAGTGAAAATCTGAGCCCTCCAATGTTGTCATCACTGCATATGACTCAATTCATTCCCATGGAGTCAAGACTGACTTTAACCAATGCTACAGGTTTCTTTTGTATTATCAGCATAACTCCTTACAGACTACGCCTGAAATCTAGGAAGTCTGATTTTTTCTTTTCCTCAACACTTTCCTCCTATGACAGTATTTCAGTAATAATCAGAATAGAACACTGACCAAACTGAGAACTAGCTATATTATAAATAATATTCATAATTTAATGAATACGTACATACTCTACCTTCTGTTATTGTCATTAACTGTTATTAATGGTCACTACTTGTCATTTTGGTCAAGTCCTGAGAGTAGACTGAATATTTACTGTGAAACAAAATCTATCATTCATTACCTTTGAGTCTGATCTGAATTCACTCGTAGCTGACCCTCCATTGGATGTGGGATGTTGAAAACCAAACAGGAGATGATTATGTATCTTTCTACAGTACCTGCCTGTGGTTTCAAACTATCAGCTAGGTGTGTCCTTTTGGTTAGTAATGCAACTCTTGTTGACTAGACCACAAAAGCTCCTAAATGTATATTGTATTGTTGTTGTGGTGTCTTGTCAAATCAAAACTGACTCATAGCGAACCATCCAGAGGGTTTTCAGAGGCAGTATTAATAACACAGAAGAATATTGCCCATCCTTCTTCAGCTACTGAATTCCAACTACGTGCCTTTGGGATTACGGTGCAGCTTCTTACCAATAATAGCATTTAATTGTCCACTACATACAGAAGCCATATATTTTCATTCAGATGAACTCAACTGCAACTCCCTCTGTACAACTGGAAAAGAATTCACAGAGCAAAGTAAATTCCAGGGAGTTAGTGATTTAACATTTGCCTTTATAAGTCTTTGGGGTCCAGGCAACCCTGTAGTTTATTGCAGCGTTGAAGTGAAATATGTCTCTAGTGTACAGTTGGTACAAGGAAACCCATCACATTATAGTAACATCCCTCGTGTACTCCCAGCTTCTCTATTGCTTTGATGTGTTTGTAGAATAGACCATAAAAATAACAGACATTAGGAGCTTTTTAATTGAAAAATAGCACTAAAAATGAAAGGAAGAATACAACTGAGAATATGTAAGAGAGAGAGAAAAGGAAAAATTGAAATGTTTGAAATATTTTTATTCTTAACCTTGCTCCAAATTCTAGCAGAAATGCCTCACTGCTGGTTTGAATCCACCAGCAGCTCCATGGAGGATGAATGTACAGTTGCCTCTGTTACTGTTTACATCCTCTTAAACCCTGTGGATAGGTCAGCTATGAGTTGATTCTGACTCCACAGCAAGAGTTTGCATTTGTGCCTCAGCTCTCATTTTCTTGGGGTATATGCTAAGCAGTGGAATAGATGGATCATATGGAATTTCTGACTTCATCTTTTTGAGGAAACGCCAAACTGCTTTCCAGAATGGTTGTATGATTTTGCACTCCCACCGATAGTGTATAAGAGTTCTTATCTCTCCACATCCTTTCCAACATTTATTACTTGTACACAAGTGTTCACAGCAGCACAAGAACATGGAAACAGCTCAAATGTTCAACCACAATTGAATGGATTGAGAAATTATTGTACATTAATATGATGGAGTACTACTCAGCATCCAAGAATAGTTATTTTGAAAATCACTACCTAACTTGGGAGGGACTGGAGAACTTTATGCTTAGTGAACTAACTCAGTACCATAAGGACAAATACTGTATAAGACCATTATTGTGGAAATAGAAAGGTAACTAGTAAAACATGTATGAGGAGCCACAAAGGGGAGAGAGGGAGCAGAGGTGTAAGGCTATGTGGGGGGGGGTGGGGTTTAATCATAGGGTCACACACTTTGTTGGATGGAGGGCAAGATGGGTAAAGGAAATGGGAAAGATCCAGTGTGAACATCAATGTATGCAAACTTTGTAAGTAAACTAATATAAAATAAAAATTTTGTTTTAAAAAAACAACAACCAAGCAACAACAAAAAGTTTGCAGTTTGAATTTGAATGCAGTGATTAGCAAATAGTTTTTGGGGTACGAGGGCAGGTATTTCACATAAATTTCATTTATAGAGTTCCAAGCAAAGATGAATGGAAAAAATAAAATTAATGAAGCACTTAACTGTGTATTGTTCATAATGACCTCTCAATTTTAACTTTTTCAACAGATATGTTTTTGTTACAGAGTCCTCTGTTCTGTGACCTGTTGAACCCTAATCAAGCCTGTTCAATAAATAAATGCTCACTGTTTATCAGGTCAAAAATCCAGAAGCTAAGTTCAGTTTTCTATTTCTTTTATCCTACCTGTCACCTGTGAGATCTATGTCTAAACATATTGCAAATATATTCATTTTTTTTCTATCTCTGCTCCTGCCAACATAATTTAATCCACCATTACTTATGTCTGCACTGGAATATTATCTTCTGACATCAACCAGTATTCATTCTCCTCACAGTGAAAAATACTAATTTTAAAATATAAATTATATAATAAATGAGCAAGTTGTTTTTAAAGTACTTTAATGTCCTTCAGTGGCTTACCATCTTCTTAGTCATCTGGTCCATAGTAGAAAGCACCAATGAATCATGAAAGGATGAAGTCTCAGAGAATCAAGTAGACCCAGAAATATCCGTTCTCTACAACAAGAGATTTTAGACACTATATACTTATAATGTTCCTTCAGCATCTGTGGAAGGGTGACTGGTCTTTGCACAACGTCCTCATCTCTTTCCTGGCAATTTCCCTATAATAATTTTCATCCTATAAATAATTTTTATGATTTAAAGGTATCGATTTTTCTCTGTCATTTTTAATCACTGTCCAATCTTCAGGTGCATGGGAAACAATTGAAAATAATATTACTTCGATCAGCTGCATAAAAAAGATTGTTTGCCTTCCAGACTGAAAGAAATTATGGTGAAACTGCCTATGAATAATATGGTTGACTCCTCCTAGTGCTTCCAAATTCGATTCCAATGTCATCTTATTTCCTTTTCTAAACTTCATAATACCTGTAGCAGAAACTCTTTTGTTTATGCATTGTTTAATTTGTGTATCCTGTTTCTTCACATCAGCCCCCCTAACCTGTATGTTCCATGAAAGAAAACAGTGCCTATTTGGTTTTGATTACTCAGTTTGTTCCAAGCTATAATAGAAAATGCCAGTTGTCATTTAGGTTCTTCATAAATCTTTAATTCTAAATCTAGGAGGGCTTGTATAATGTTTACATTTTCCAAACTTTTATAGCATCTGTTTTCTTACAAAATGCAAAGACGTAAATAAGCTTATACAAAAATACAATTTTAGAACAAAGTTTTAAGATGTTTTCAAATGTGTGGGGTTTTAATGGTTCTACAAAGTACATCTTACAAATCCTGATGTTCATTTGTTTACTTGGAGGATGTGAATACTGATGAGATGCATTGGTTGTCTGTGGTATGTCCACTAAATTGTATGAAATACCAATTCTGGATGCAGGGCTGAAGAGCACTAGCTAAAAGCTTGATTTGTATCCTAGCTGACCACCAGAGAAAAAGTAGCTCCTAGATTTATGGTAACAAAAGTGATATATGATGCAGGTTTTTCTGTTTGGATATTTCAGTGTTCATTTTTTAGATACAATGAGCACATACACTTTAATGTCCAGTAACTAGTCATGAGGTCGAGAGAGAGTCAGTGAAAGAGGGAAAGACCTTCAACCAGATGGCACAGTGACTGCAGCAATGGACTCAGCTATGTCAGAATTGATGAAGATGGCACAGGATAAGACAAATCTATGACTGGTACTTGACTCTTCTACACCTATTAACAACAGGATGTCATGATTAGCATGTCCAAAATAGAACCTGGAAGTTTTACAAACAAAATTCCTTCTCCTCCTCCACTCTTTTCCATTCAACAAATGACACAATCATTTCTTAAGGTTTTAGAGCTGGCGTGCCTAAAATGAACACTTAAACCGATTATTTTGTTCTTTATTTCTAGAATATCAAGTAGAATAAAACAAAATTTAAAAGCCAAAATATAAAAACATGTATTTTCATGCTTTGATTTTGTTTTATACCTATTACTCAGTCATTTAAATTAATCTATTTCTTTTCTGACTTCTTATTTTTCTATTTTCTCTTGGACTTACTTACTGAAGAAATACTATGTTTTTCTTCTTTTATTCTCCTATCCAATTAGTTTATTTGCCAGGAGAGTTATTTCATAATAATGCAGTTAATTATCAATAAAAGTTAATGTCAAGTTCTTGGTACAAAACAAAAGAAATGAAAACCCCACTTTATATATCTTCAATTTTGTTATTATTTCTTTGGTGTTAATTGACTTTGTAAACAGAACTGTTCACATTTAATATGCATACTTTAATGATTCCTTTGGTAGCATTGAGCCATCAATAGTCATTGTTGTCAAGTTGTAACCAGCTCATAGCTGACTCTTCCTTGGGTTTCTGAGGGTGTAAATTGTCCAGGAGAAGATTACTCAACTTTCTTCCTCAGAGCTACTGGTGGATTCGAACCTCCAGAGAAGCACAGGTATCTTTGGGTTGGCAGCACAGCTCTGCAGGGTATGTGCCACCAATCGTCACTGGTATCTCAAGTATCACAATATTAGCTCATTGACTGTGTAGATCATAACAAACTATGGCTGACTCTGAGAAGAATGGGAGTCCCAGAACACTTGATCGTTCTAATGCGAAACTTATACTTGGACCAGGAGGCAGTCGTCAGAACAGAGCAAGGGAACACGGCATGGCTC
>NW_006400008.1:1398811-1447570 GCF_000299155.1 Elephantulus edwardii
GAGATTGGCACAGGACAGAGCGGAGTTTAGGGCTGTTGTACATAGGGTCACTATGAGTCGCAGGCGACTCGACGGCACATAACAACAACAACAGTCAAAATATAGAATGTGTACATTGGGAGAAAGGACTACAAGTAATACTATACTTAAAACATATCTGTTTAAATTTTTCTATGATAATGTGAAGTCTTTTCCCAAGATACAATGAATGAGCAACACACCTCAAAACCAGATATTTTCATTCTTCTCAACTTGTTTTCAGTAAAGTCTTTTCTTGTTCCACATCTGTGATAAACCTGCCAGGTTAATGTCTATACTATCCACCTTTGATGTGTTGATTCCTGATACCATGTTTTCGTAGCTGTTATGACTTAATCTTCTCTTCTTTGCCAATAAGCGTGTAACTATTGTGTGACTGGAAAGAAAAAAAAAGGAAAATATTGAAAATTTGCTACAAAGGAGAATCTTTAAGAACATTTCATATTCCTGACTTTAAGTCAATTAATATTTAAAAACAGTTGATCTCATTTAATGCATACATTGTTTTCTGGCTATTTTTATTATATTGTGTATCTGTATATCCTCTTACCAAATAGATTTTAAGATGCAGAGTGTGAATCTTATTGCTTATTTCTTTCTCAGAATATTTAGGATAGTAAAGGTTCATGATACTACCTACCTCAGTACATTTTATCTTTGAAAAAGAAAAATTCTGAAATGAAAATTGCACTCATTGTTAAAGCCCCAGTGAGGGGAAATGCATCTCTTATAATGTTAACAAGAATTTCCTTTTTTCTCTGACAAATATCCTTCAAAGCCAAAGAGATTATATCAGGTAATTTTAATAAAAGGAGATGCTCACATTAGGTGAATACAATGATTTAATTGGAATATTATGATTTTTAATCTCATGAGGGTTTGTTTATTAAGTAGAGCTAGATACCTAATAAACCATCTTCTTTTTAATAGCTGCATTTGATGGAAAGGACTTACTCAAATTCTTCCTGGTTTTCTCATTTGGATGGCTTTTTGCAGCAGTGTTAGTTTAAGTTAGTTGAAGATTTTATTTTCAAAAATTTTATTTCACCTGTAATAAAATTTACTAAAATCCGTAGAATAATATTAGGAAGTTATGAGACTTTACCTCACATACTTTGAGCATGTTGCTAGAAGGAGGTATTCCTTGGAGAGGGGCATGAAGGGCGGAGGGTTGGCGAAGGAGAGGAAGATCCTCACCCAGGCAGTGACTGCAGCATTGGGCTCTTGTGTGTCAGGAAGTGTGAGGATGACACAGAACAGAAGAGGGTTCAGATCTTTTGTTGATAAGGTGGCTATGAGTTGTACTCAATAGCACCTAAAAAAAAAAAAACAAAACCCACAAGCAGCTATACTCTAGACTAGTACATGGAAAGAGAACTACCAGAAATGCAAGCCAAGTTTACAAGAGGAACGACACCAGAGACATTATCGCCAATGTCAGATGCATCTTGGCTGAAAGCAAAAGGTACCAGAGTAATGTCTGTATTTCATTGACTATACAAAGGGTTTTGACTGTGTGGATAACAACAAATTGTGGCTGACCTTGAGAAGAATGGGAATCCCAGAACACTTGATTTTGCTCATATGAAACCTACACTTGGACCAGGAAGCAATCATCAGAAACAGAGCAAGGAAACACTGTATGGTTCAAAATTAGGAAAGGAGCCTGTCAGGGATTCATCCTCTCTCCATACTTTTTAGTTTATATGTGGAACAGATCATTCTGGAGGCTGGGCTTTGTAAGGAGGAATGTGACATCAGGATTGGAGAAAGACTCATCAACAACCTGAGCTATGCAGTTGACACAGCCTTGTTTGCTGAAACTTAGGAGGGCTTGAAGCATTTGCTGCAGATGGGCAAGGACAGTAGATTTCAATACTATTTGTAGCTCACCATTAAGAAGACAAAGATTTTCAGGAGTGGATCAATTGGCAGCAGCATGTTAGATGGAGAAAGAAGATCTAAAGCTGTTAACAATCAACACTCTTGGTACCACCAGTCAAGAAATCAAAAGACAAATTGCACTGGGAAGTCTGTTATCAAGGATTTCTTGCAACAATGTTAGTATGGAGACTAAGGTACACCTGAACCATGGTCTTCACAGTTACTTGCTATGAATCTGAGAGAAGGACTGTGACCAAATATGACAGAAGAAGAATTGATGCCTTTGAGTTGTACTGATGGAGAAGAATATTGAACGTACCATGAGCATACTTTGGGCAGAGACCAGTTGCTGGAGAAGGACATCATGCTTGGAAGGGTAGAGGAACAGCACAGGAGAGAAAAACCCTGGATGAGGTGGATTGACAGAGTAACTGGGGTGGGTATGTTGGAGATAGCGAAATTGGCTCAGGATAGAGCAGAGTTCAGAGCTAGTGCGTATAAGGTCTCTATGAAAAGCAGATGACTTGATAGCACATAACAACAAAAATGTAATCTGTTCTATGAATTCTAAGTCTGGGTAATATTTTTATTTTAAGTATTCATTTTTATGCTTGTATTTCATGGCTTTGTCAATGCTTTCTCCACTGTCCAATTTACCCAAATCGCTGCATACTAAATCTAGCATAATTGCTTTCCAATTTTCTTCTGAAAGCCTAAACACTGCATTTGTCTTTGTTTTCTGTGCTTCTGTAATACGAATACCCCAAGTGGATATCATTAAAGAACAGATATTTAATTTCACACAGTTGAAAAAATAAACTCAGATTCAAGCTGTGGTTCTGAGGAGAGAGGCTGGGGGAGGGGGATTCCTTCTTTATCTCATTCAGCTTCTAGTAGCTGTAATCCTTGGTAATCCTTGAATTTCTCTTGTTTTTAGATTCATCTGTCTCAGTGTAATCAAATATTATCTGTCTACTCCCTGTTCTATATATTAATCTTTGATGTATCCTCTTTTGTATCTAACCTATTTCTTTTTAAAACTCAGTAGTAATCAATTTTAATTCACATATTACACTGTTATGATTCATTAACATAAAGAATGCACTGTGCTCAAATGAGATTGTATTCAAATATAAATATAAATGTAAATATAAATATAAATATAAATTATAAATATAAAGACTGTATTCAACTCTTAACAGTCTTGGTAGAATGTTACTGCCCTTTAGATTCTTATTTACTTATTTGCAATGCATAATGAAATTCTTTTGAGAGTAGAATTTTTAAATTCTTATTTCTGCATCATAACACCTACTTGATAGGTATGGGATTCTCAAAACTGTGAATGTATAGATTCTAGTTTCATTGTCACAAAGACAAATTAATTTCTACAGTTCAGGTTAAATTCCTGTTACCACCAGAAATCGAAGTGCCATCTCTATCTTTTCTGCTCTCTGGTATTTTGACAACCTCTTTCTTCCAATTAAGCTGAATAATGATTCAGTCCTCATGATCTAAGACAGGCCCTATTCTTCTAGTCATTGCGTATGGAAATTCTGTACTATGGACTGATGGACAATACTGATATTTTTGTACAAAATAAGTGACAGACTCACTGCAATCAGTTGGGTCAAGATCTGGCTGTTTGTGAACTTAAGAGGTTTTATATTTATAGTTGACACCTTAGAGAATATAACGCAACAGTTTATAACCTCAGTATCTGGAAACTTTATGAACTTTGATAAATGCTGATAACTGTAGAGGGGCTTCGGGCCTTTTGT
Source organism: Elephantulus edwardii (assembly GCF_000299155.1). NCBI lineage: Eukaryota > Metazoa > Chordata > Mammalia > Macroscelidea > Macroscelididae > Elephantulus > Elephantulus edwardii. The sequence goes on from NW_006400008.1 coordinate 1,402,516, forward strand.
TCATAGGGTCTTTATGAGTTGTGCTCAACTCGAAGGCAGCCAACAACAGCAACAATCCTCTACGGCCCCACACTTTGAGACCAAGGCAATTCTACCTCCTGTGCTTATTTCAATGGTTCTGCTGGTCTCTGAGCTACTCTAAGGTTGATTTTTATTCCCCCCCCCCCCCTTTGGCCCGTTTCTTGCCTTTAGAGTTCTAAAAGGCAGGTGACTTTTTCTTTTTCCTTTCTTTACCTGTCCCATTCAGACTAAGATGGTGACTTGTCTGCAACAGTAATTGGTTTAATTACAAGCTTTGAATGTGTGTCTTTAGTTTGTACAGTAAAATTTTTCTAGTCTTTATATTTTCTTTTTATTACTTAACAGTTCATTTCTAAGTACATCTCTTTCTTCTTATAAAGTGGATACCTTCTGAGCCCTTTTAGATCCTGCATGAAAATCTCTTTAACAAAATGCCCAAATTTGTTGCTTACAAGTTATCACCTCAAATATTTCAACATAATTCAGACTATTTGCCATCACATTAAAAACAATGCTCTTCTTACTTTGTACAATAATAGATTCATCTTTTTATTTTAAGCCTCACAAGGAGTGTATTTTAAGTCTACATTTCTAACAGCAGAGTTTCATATTCTTTATAATGATACATACTCTCTTTCTTATACCTCTCCTCACTTCCTTCTGATTCTTTTTCAACATTATCTTTGAAATCCTACCAAGATTTTTTTCAAGGCATTCAAGGCTTTTACTATTTAAAAATGCCAAACTTCTGCCAAATCAAATCTGACTCATATCCATACTTCTTTGGTTTTCCAAAGCTTTCAATCTTTATAGGAAGAAGGTGCCCATTTTTCTCCCTGATGGATTTAAACTTCTGATCTTTTGGTTAGCAGCCTGCTACATTACACACTTCAAACCATGATTGTTGTTATGCATTATGGAGTCAGAACTGACTCATAGCTGACACTGCAGCAGGTTTTAAGGGTCAATAAAAACAGAGGCTATTGTGCATCTTTCCACCATGAAGCAGCTGGTAGATTAAAACCTTGTACTGTCATGTTGGTAGCACAATTTCTTACAACTAAGCCAAAAAACCTTCTGGATACTCTGCCAATAAGCCACAGTATGATAGAGAAAAGATTGAAATTATCAATTACTTCATCTTAATTGAGCACAATCAATACAGTTGGTACCAGTAGTCAGAAGATCAGGAGAAGTATTGCACTGGTAAAGTCTGCAGTCAAGGACATTTCTAAATTAATGAGGAGTAGTGATGTTCGTTTGAGAACTACAGTGTGCCTGAATTAAGACATGATCTTTTCAGTCGTTTGCTGTGCATCTGAGAATAGGTCAACGTAGAAGGATGATAGAAGAACTTATGCCTTTGAGTTGTGGTGTTAGAGAAATGTATTGAATACTCCTGGAATGCCAAAAGAACAAACAGACATGTCTAGGGAAAGGTACAAGACTGCTCCTTGGAGGCAAACATGATAAAGCTTCAGCTCACACATACTTTGGGCATGTTGCTAGGAAAGTCTATTCCTTGGAAAGGGAAATCATGCTTGGGAAGGTGGAGGGATGGCAAAGGACTGAAAAACCATCAACCACGTATCAAAGAGTGTGAGAATCAATGAATGAATGGAAATCCAAAGTCTCTGTAAACGTTCATTAAAAGTTAAAAATTAAATAAATAAATACAATTTTTTTAAAAATGTGAGGATGATGCAGGATAGGTTTGCTATGAGTTGTACTCTACTTGAGGCACCTACCAACAACACAGATTTTAAAGCCCTTTAGCCACCAGAGCACACTAAAACCTTTCTGTCGTTGTTACTATGTACTGTAGAGATGGAACCAAACCATAGTTGATCCTCCAGTGGTTTCAGAGACAGATAATGACATGGGAGGAGCTTGCCCATCCTACTACCTTGGAGCAGCTGGTGGTCGCTAGCCTCAGGATCGCAGCACAGCTTCTTGCCACTAGACCACCTGAGCTCCCTAAAACCTTAACAATAGCTCTCAATTACTCAATTCCAAAACCATTTCCAGAACTTAAATATGTGATATCCTAGAATGATACACTACTGGTGACAAGTTTACTATTCATATAATAGAAATACTCCAAATGATTGGTTTTTAACCAATAGAAATTAACTTTGCCATAGTTTAGAAGACTAAAAGTTTACATGCAGAGTTCCATTCCTAGAGAAAGTCTCTGTCTCTTTGTTCACTTGGAAGAGATGTCCTTGTCTCTTTGAAAATCTGTTTCTGAGTGCTCTTTATATAGCTTGATATTTCTATTCCCACATCTCTGTTTATTTTGCTTGATTGTACTCCTACAGTGGGAGGCCTCATGAAGTAGCCTGTAGAGTGCTGTGAGGCTACCCTATAGGCAGGGTTCTCTGGTAATTCAAACCCACCAGCAGCTCCTTGGAAGAAGGATAGGCAATCTCCTCCTGGTGATCTATAGCCTTGGAAATCTTCTAGAAGATTATCTATGAGTTGAACCTGGCTGGCTGGCCATGAGAGAGAATTCAATCCTTCTTATATCCCAAAAGTGATTAAGGGACTCTGCTATCACAGTTTCATTAGCAAAACAAAGATAACCCATTCCCAGATGGGATGATAGCCACATATAATGAGGTTAGGATTTACAACACTTTCTGAGGGGAATGTAGTTTAATCCATAACAGTTCTGTGCACATAAATCTACCACAAATCACTGGGTGTTTTTGTTTTTTATTTTGCTTTGTTTTGTTTTTTTAGTGATCAGGAGATATTTGGAAGAAGTCACAGCTTTACAACATATAGGACATCAAAAAGACATAGAGATAAGATATGAGGTAATACTGATTTGGGGTGTAGTACTAAATTATAATACCAGTTGTTTCCTTCTGTTGTCTATCTTTTTCGATTTGTTAGTTGATGGACAATGGCAAGAATGGAGTTCCTGGAGCCAGTGCTCAGTGACATGCTCAAATGGGACCCAGCAAAGGAGCAGGCAGTGCACTGCCGCTGCTCACGGAGGATCTGAATGCAGAGGGCCATGGGCAGAAAGTCGAGAATGTTATAATCCAGAATGTACAGGTAAGGCCTGATCATTGTATATGAAGTGTGCCTGCCATTTATAAAACACAAGAAAACCAGGCCAGGGTGAAATGGAATAATTGGATAATGCCTATTTATTTATAGTAAATGAAACCAATTATACTAGAACTTATTATACTGTGATTCACATTAATAAAATAACAGAACTCTTAAATAAAAGATTTTGTAATTAAATAAGAGTTTGATAATATCAAATACTCATAAAGTGATGAAATTTAGCAATGAACTTTAACCCTATTTTATTAGTAAAATCTAATGTCTTTTAGAAGTAGTTGACATATTCTGTTAGTCATAAAATTTTGTATCAGAATAGTAAGTCTAATGTTTATCCTGTTCATTACCTTTTGAGTTTGCTGTGACTCATAGAATCACCAGGCACAATAGAAGGAGATATTTCCCAGTCTTAAACCTTTTATGCCAAGTCTCACATCACTGAAGTATATTACTGGCAGGGATCAGTCCCTGGAGAAAGGTATTCTTGGTAAACTAGTGATCAGCCAAAAAGATGAAGACTATCAACAAGGTAAATTGACACAGTGACTGAAACAATGGGCTTGAGTATTAAACCCATTGAAGAATAATTAAAAATGATATTGCAGAAAAGGAAGTAGGGATGAGACATAGTTTACTATTAGCTTGGGGTATAATAGTAAAGCTAATACTATTGTATCCACATATAGTCCACTGATTTAAAATTATCAAGGTTACTTTTGCTTTATACTTATATACAAAACGGTGAAGATGGGGCAATATCAGGCTGTTTTCACTACAAGCTCAAAAGTATTTAACTACAATATAGCCTCTTGATGATCATTGGTGTACCTGAGTTCATTGTTATGGTTACATTGTAGTCTAAGAGAGCTTTGGTGGCATAGGCTGTAGGGAGCTGCACTGCTAACTCAAAGACAGTACGTCTCTGGAGATTTGACTCCACCAGTGACTCTGAGAAAGAGATGAGAGATATCATCTAGTGCCTGAGCAACCCAATAAAGAGTCGGCTATACTCATACTCATTTCCAGCTATTCATATACTAATTTCCAACTTGGTGACTATGCTATTTAATGTTTGGTACCATTGTGTTTTAATCAACTCAGTTGACCTTCTAGCAGGTTCTTAGAGGCATTTAATTACACAGGAGGAGATTGTCCATCTTTCTCCTGTGGAACAGCTGGTGGATTCAAATCATGTGCCTGTGGCTTGACAGCACAGCTTCTTAGCCCTAGGCCACCAGAACTCCCTTAATGGCAATGCATGATTCTGTATTTTGAATGCCTCCTTAAAGGTTTCATTCTCCTGAATTAGTTTGAATAATATTCTGTCGTGTACCATGGTGTTTTCACTGGCTAGTTGTTAGAAGTAGATTTTCTTGCTAGTCTGTCTTAGTCTGGCAGTTCTGTTAAGCCCTATTCACCGTGATGACCTGGCTGGTAGTTGGAGAACTAATGGCATAGCTTCCAACATCACAGCAATCTGCAAGACGCAGTAAAACAAACTGACAGGTGCACATTAGGAAATTGATAGTTTATGGTAATAGCTTAATAAAAATGTTAAAGATAGTATTGTATTGTCCTCAAAAGTTAAATTTCCTAAAGTGGTGCATGATAGACTTCTTTTCTTGACTCTGACACATTTCTTTCAGCTAATGGCCAGTGGAATCAGTGGGGTCACTGGAGTGGATGTTCCAAGTCCTGTGATGGGGGCTGGGAGAGGCGAATAAGGACTTGCCAGGGTGTGGCCATCACAGGGCAGCAGTGTGAAGGAACAGGTGAAGAAGTGAGAAGATGCAGTGAGCAGCGATGCCCTGGTGAGATCCAAGTTCAATTTTCTCTATGCAGATATTAATATTAAATATTATCAAGTACTTTTGCAATTGAAAGATAGCTTATGATAAGGAACATGTGTCTATGATGTCAGTTTGTTGGGTTTATTTCTATTTGTCATCGGATATTTCTGCTGTAAGTTTTAAAACTGCTGGCTGAACAGTGTCATCGAAAGCTTCAATGTCACAAAGATAGCTGTATCAAACAAAAGGAAAAGAAGCTTAGTATAAAGTTGTGAGGGGTACTGTTTTTCCTCACTATTATCAGTGAATTTTCTAGTTATTGAGAACACAACACAGATTAGTGTAGATGATATATACTGCAAACATCAATACATGAGTACTAAGTCAGAGTTCAATGAGAAAAATTATGCTGAAATTCAGAATTTTTGAGGTACTGATCCAAATTAAACTCACTTTGATTATCATTTTGAGGTCTAGTAGCTTAGTGATAAGGAATTGCACTGTAAACCCAAAGGTTTGGGGTTTGAAACCACCCACTGCTCCATGAGAGAGGAATGGACAAACCATGCAATTTAAACCAGTCTGAGGGTCAACTATAAGTTCCTTCTCACTCGACGGGACATAACAACAAAGTATGACTTTGACTGTCTCCAGCACTTATTCTTGGCCCATTTTCTGCATGAAAGGGGAATTCCTGTGAAGAATATATTTTAAAATTAAAATAGAAGGTCTTTCTTGATAAAAATAGAGTAAAAATGCTGATATATTGAAGAACTTTTCATATAAACTTTGAAAAGTATTGAGTCAGGAAATACCTAGATTATATACCATATAATCCATTTTCAACAAAATATCTTCTAAGCCTTGTCTATCACCACCAGCTACCTTTGAGTTGGCTGACTCATGTAAGCCTCATACACTGCCATCTGAGAACTGTGGACTAAGGGGTTCCAGGAGCTGATTTTTCAAAAAGGATTACTGAGCTTTATTTTGAGACGCTTCTCTGTGGACTCCAACTCCTAACACCTATATTCTGTACATTCTCTGAAATACTCACTGGACTTCCTTGTAAGCGTATGGACATAATCCTGCGACTCACAATGTTGTACTTCAAGATGGATCTAGAAATTACTTTTTTTTACTATGAAGGCAACCCCATTTTTTTCTCACCTTTCCATCTTCGGAGTAATATATCATATGATCATCTGGCTCAAAATGCCCCATGCCAGTCCATCTCATCTCTCCAATGCCTAGTATGTCAATATATATGCGTTCCATTTCTCTCTTAATAATATCTAATTTTCCTACATTCATGGTTCTTACATTCCATGTTCCAATCACTAGTATCTGCTTAAAACTGTTCCTCTTCCTTTGTATTTGCATACTTGAGAGTTCAACTTAGGTTGCCCTATCTGTTAGTCTACGTGTGTTCTGTTGTACATCAGGTGTTCAGATGCCTGCTATTTCAGAAATGGATAGCCAATCCTTCTTCTTAGTCTGTCTTAATCTGAGTGTTCAGATTTAGAGGAGTATCTGACAGACAAGGAATTTATGGAGCACCAACAATCAGAGCCAAAGAAGAAGAAATAGATGATTTCTACCAACTTTTACAGTTGGAGATCTATCGAACATGCAATCAAGATGAATTGATAATAATGGGTGACTGGAACACAGAAGTTGAGAACAGATAAGAAGAATCAGCAGTTGGAAAATATGTACTTGGTGACAGAAATGAAGCTGCAGATAGAATGATTGAATTTTGTACAATCAATGACTTATTCATTGCAAATACGTTTTATAAGAAACATAAATGCAGGTTATACACATGGATTTCATCTGATCGTAAGCATAGGAATCAGATCGATTAAATCTGTGGAAAAAACCTCTGCAGAAGCTCAATATCAGCTGTGAAAACTAGGCCAGGAGCTGATTGTAGAACAGATCACCAACTACTCATATGCAAGTTCAAGCTTAAGCTGAGGAAAATTAAACTGAATCCACAGGAGCCAAAATATGACTTTGAGTTCATCCCACTTGAATTTCAGAATCATCTCAGGAACAGGTTTGAGGCCTTGAACACTAATGAGCGAAGACCAGATGAAATGTGGGAGGATGTCAAATGTATCATCCAGGAAGAGTGCAAACAGTCATTACAAAGACAGAAGAGGAAGGAAAGACCAAAATGGATGTCAGAAGAAACTGAAGATTGCACTGGAACGTAGAGAAGACAATGCACAAGGAAGACTTGAAGATACTAAAGAGCTGAACAGAAGATTTCAAAAGGCAGCATGTGAGACAAAGCAAAATATTGCAATGAAATATGCAAGGAGCTAGAGTCAGAAAATCAAAATGGTCGAAATCGTTCAGCATTTCTTAAGCTCAAGGAATTGACGAACAAATTCAAACCTCGAGTTGCTGTAATCGAAGATGCTTTAGGCAGAATATTAAATGATCCGAGAAGTATTAAAAGAAGATGGAAGGAATATCATTGTATCAAAAGGAATTGGCACATACAGAAGAATTTAATGAAATAACATTTGAACGAGAACCTATGGTGATGAAGGAAGAAGTTCAAGCTGCTTTGAAGGAAATGGCAAAAAATAAGGCCCCAGGAAGAGATGGTATACAAATTGATGTATTTCAGCTAACAGATGCTGCCCTGGATGTGCTCACCAAGTTGTGCCAAGAAATCTGGAGAATAACCACTTGGCCAACTGACAGGAAGAGATCTATATTTTTTCCCATTCCAAAGAAGGGTGACCCAACAGAGTGAGGAAACTACAGAACAATATCATAGATTTCACATGCAAGCAAGATTCTACTGAAGATTATCCAAAAACTACTGTAACAGCACATCAGCAGAGAACTGCGAGAAGTCCAGGCTGGGTTTAGAAGGGGTCGTGGTACTAGGGACATTGTAGCTGATGTTAGATGGATCTTAGCTGAAAGCAGGGAATACCAGAAGAATGTTTATCTGTGTTTCATTGATTATGCAAAGGCGTTTGACTGCATGGATCATAACAAGCTGTGGCTGACTCTGAGAAGAAAGGGCATCCCAGAACATTTAATCATGCTAATGCGAAACCTATACTTGGACCAAGAGGCAGTCGTCAGAACAGAGCAGGGAAACACTGCATGGTTCAAAATTGGGAAGGGTGTATGCCAGGGATGTGTCCTATCTCCATACCTTTTCAACCTGCATGCAGAACTGATTTTCTGAGAGGCTGGGCTCTACGAGGAGAAGTGTGGCATCAGGATTGGTATAAGATCTATTAACAATCTGTGTTATGCAGATGACGTAACCCTGCCTGCTGAAACTGAGGAGGACCTCATGAGCTTGCTGCAGGGGGTCAAGGACTGTAGCCTTCACTATGGACTGAGGCTCAATGTCAAGAAGACAAAGATTCTCACCACTGGACCAATTGGCAGCATCAGGATGGATGGCAAAGAGATTGAGATTGTTCACAGCTTCAGTTTCTCGGCTCCACAGTCAACACACTTGGCACAAGCAGCCAGGAAATAAAAAAATGTATTGCGATGTGAAAATCTTCTGTTAGGGACCTCTCTAAAGTACTCAAGAGCAATGGTGTGTCTCTGGAGACTAAGGTGTGTCTCATACAGGCTATGGTCTTTGCTATCACTTGTTGTGCATCAAAGAGTTGGACAATGACCAGGGAGGATAGAAGGAGAATTGATGCCTTTTAACTGTGGTGCTGGTGAATTGAATGTACCATGGACTGCCAAAAAAACAGATTCATCTTGGAGAGGGTTAAACCAGGCGACTCCTTGGAGGCAAGGATTCTGGGGCTGTGTCTGACATACTGTGGACATGTTGTAAGGAGGGACAGGTCCTTGGAGAGGGACATCATGCTTGGGAGGGTGGAGGGACAGCGCAAGAGGGGAAGACCCTCTATGAAGTGGATTGATTCAGTGACTTGGGTAATCGGGATGAGTGTGTCAGAAGCAGTGTGATTGGCACAGGATAGAGCACGGTTTAGGGCTGTTGTACATAGGGTCGCTATGAGTCTCAAGTGACTCGACGGCACATAACAACAACAACAAATCTGAAATATGAACACATTAGTTCAAACTCAGAGCCACTGAGTCAATTCTAGCTCATCGAAACCATCTACCTGGTTCCTAAGACGGTAGATCTTAATGGAAAGATGTTGCTTGTCTTTCTCTTCAGGGGCTGCTGGTAGATTCAAACCATGGTGACAAGCAGCCTTTTGGCTAGCAGTACAATCTGCTAAGTACTTATGCCAACAGGATGCTATTAGCATGTTGTTGTTGTTGTTGTTGCTGTTGTTAAGTACCTGTTAAGTGCCCTAGAGTCCTAGATGATAATCGAGGTTTTAAGATTATAGGTTATGCAAAACTGGCATAAATATCATTGCTTTTGGCATGTGCCATAGATTTGGAACTGACCTTCCAGTTGGAACAGTTGATAGATTCGAACTACTTGCCTTAAGGTTGGCAGTACAACTCCTTCCCTACCAGGCCACAAGACCTCCAAATCTATTAGAAGAGGTGAAGTTTTAAAACTGCAAAGCTTTAAGAAGGAAATGTTGAATTTAGAGACTCTAAAGATCAAAATAGAACTGTGTCTCTGCTGTGAATTCTTTGTGAACAAGTATTAGCAAATCTGTTTGACTGATCATGGACTCCATTAGCATGTCTGAGACTCCTTTTCAATTCAGTGATTTTTAACTTTGTATCTATTATGTAACTACTTCAATTTCGAAAACCAGCAAACCAACAAACAAAAAATCTTAAATAAGTCATCCCGGCACCAAAACTTTCCATTTCTCCACAGTTAGAATTCAAAGATTTTTCCCCCATACGTTAACTTTTAAATACAAATAGAAATGTAAGTTTATGAGTAAGACTGCACCAGTGGCTGGTTTGCTTTAAGAGCTTGGGAAATACCTGAAACTAGTTTTTAGTTTAAATTGCTAAAACCATATGAATTCAGCATGATAATAAGAAGTCAGCATGCAGGATTTTGTTGAATAGGATACAGATACTGATTAATGATGTGAAATTCCTTCTGTGCTGCATGAGAATTAAGCAGCATTAAACAAAAAACATTTCTTTTGCCCAGAGAGAAATTTAATCAGAATACTAGGCATGATTAAGTGAAACCCTTTCAAGATTTGAAGTTATCTAAAAGCACTCTGAGCATACCAAGATTATGAACTGGTGTTTAAAGCTGTTTTCATCTGCATGCATAGATGTAAAATGGTGCCTTGCAATCAAATTTACAAAGATTGCCACCTGCTGTTTGGAAAACAATTTGCACAGCTATTTGCAAGAAAAATAGTGTAGCTTATTTGGGAGACTTGTTTACTGGCTTTGTGATTTCAGGAAAGCTAAACTAATAGAAACTTTGAAAAATCTTCAGATAAGACAAAACAACACTGCCACTAGCTAATTTCTGGTGTTAACATCAACACTAAGATTTTACTCTCACTTAATATGACTACTTGTAAGTATATAAATAATATTTTTTTAATTAATGTGAGTTGTTATCAGCAAAATAATACGTAAATTGTCACTTCTATTCCTTCAAACTTACTGCCTTCACAGGGAAACCAACTCAGAGCTGACCCTCTGTGAGATTTCTAAAGCTGGAAGTTGCATATGAAGACACTGACATTCTCCCAAGGAGCTACTGGTGAATTAGAACTGACTGAGAGGTGCAAGCTTTGAGTGAGCAGTGACACTTTCTGTGGTCTATGCCATCACAAAGTTCCCTAATCACTTCTACTGGAGTGAAAAATAAGTATATATAATGAGCAAGGGAACTCTGGTAGCCAAGTGGCAAGAAGCTGCTCTGCAATGACGAAGGCATGCAGTTCGAGGCCACCAGCTGCTCTTTGGGAGGATGGGCAGGCTCCTCCCTTGCAATTTACTGCCTCTGAAAATCCACTGGAGGTTCAGCTATGCGTTAGTTCCGACTCGATGGTACACAACAACAACAGTGAGCAAGAATTTCAGAATCTATCCAGTAATTGTGGCTAGTACTTTAACTAGTGCTCCGGTAACATGTTAGTATTCTGAAGGGAGTTAACTAACTCAAAAGCTCTGCTTTTCTGGCTGTTCAAATTCACAAGCAGAACTAGGGTAGAACAACAGATAGGGACCTTGCCTTAGCCTATATCATCCTCACAATATCCAACATTCTTCAGCCTAATATGTCTACCTACCTTATTGAGGGGCTTCCTCTCAGTCCATCTACCTTTCACAGCCTGTCTTTTTTCACAGACTGGCCCCTCCTGCTAACACACCCAAAGTATGTAAGCCTCATTTTCACTACAAATTCCAACAAATTCCTTCAATTTCACTCACCCCTTCTGTCATGAAGTTATGCAACCCAATGATTCATCTCCCCCCCCACACACATCCTCATCCCTCTGCTTCCAGCCTCTCCCCCGCCTTGGATCCTTCTACTCATCCTATAATAATGATTTTATACAATATTTATTGTTATGAGACTGACTTAGTTCACTCAGCATAATGCTCTCCAGTCTCTCCCAAGTTAGGTAATAATTGCATATTGCTCTCCAGTCCCTCCCACGTTAGGTAATAATTTACTAAATCATTCCTCCTGCATGCTGCATAGTAGTCTAAGACTAATGCTTTTTTGGTCTATGTATAGATTTTTCATGAGCACAATTAAGTGTTCTGAGAATCACAACCTCAATATTATCCATAATCTGTTATGATCCACAGAGTCAAATGCTTTTGTATAGTCAATAAAACACCAATAAACATCTTTTATGTATTCCTTGATATCAGCAATGATATCTTTGTTTCAGACCCTCTGCTAGATCCAGTTTAAATTCTCTAAGTCCCTTGTTATTGTACTCTTCCAGCTTATTTTTTTAAAACTAATCTTCAAGGTTTTACTTATATGTGATAGTGATGATATTGTTTAATCATTTTTTCACACTCTGTTCAATCATCTTTGTTTGGAACAGGAACAAATATGAATCTCTTGAGTCAGTTAACCACATAGCTAACTTTCAAAACTCTTACCAATGAGTACGTCCAGGGCTGCATCTGTTTGTTGAAACACCTCAATAAGTATTTCCTCAATTCTTGGGGCCTTATTTCTTGCCAATGTCTTCACTGAAGCTTAAACTTCTTTATGACTCTCAGTTCTTGATTATATACTACTTTGTGAAATGGTTTGTTGTGCACCGATTCCTTTTGGTACAGTGACTCTGTGTATTCTTTTCATTTTCTTGGATGTTTTCTGCATCATTCAGAATTTTGTCCATACAACTCAAGTCTTGAATTTGTTCTCAGTTCTTTCAGTTGGAGAAATGATGGACATTGTCTCCTTTATGCTTTGCTAACTCTAGCTCTTCACACATTTGGCTTTGTCTCTTAAAGCTGCCCTGTTGTTCTCTGTCTTTCTCTTCAGAATTGCTTCCCTTTCTCTTTGGCTTCCTTATGTGCTAGTCTGACTATCAGAATATTTTCTGACACTCACTTTTGTCTTTTTCAAGTCTTTTGTAATATCCTTGTACTTTCTTCATCCCACAGCTCATCTGGTCTTCTGTCACTAGTGTTTTATACATAAAATCTATTCTTGAGATGGTTTTTTAATTCAGTAGGGATATGCTCAAAGTCATACTTTGGTAGACTTGTTTCTTTTTTCTTTTTTTAGCTTCTGTTTGAACTTGCACATGAGTAATTGATTCCACAGTCAGCCCCTGGCCTTGGCTGATAATGAGCTTTTCCATCGACTCTTTCCATAGATTTAGTTAATCTGATTCCTGTTTAGTACATCAGATGCAGTTTGTATACAGATTTGCCATTTATATTTTTAAAAGAGATATTTGCAATGAATCATTGATTTTATAAAATTCTGTCATTTGAAAACCAGACTCATTTCTGAGAGTTGTGGAGAGTAATTTAAACTATATCTCTATAAAGTAAATTTTTTAATAAAAAAGGTCTTTCAAATCATATCTCTAAATTTTCTAACCAATGCATGGCATTAAAAATTTGTTGGTTTCGTATAGACTTGATTTGGATGCAGAAGTTAAAAGTCTGCTCCATTGCCTCTCCATGGTCAGTGTATCTTTCTCTCACATTGCTGTGGAGTCTGACCTGACTCATTGTTGACCCTCCAAGAACTCTATGAACTTTGATAAATGTTGATAGGTGTAGAGGGGCTTCAGGCGTTTTGTTTATAGGGTCGCTATGAGTTGTGCTCTACTCAAAGGCAATCAACAATTCAAAGAGAAGAGATTGATCATCCTTCTCCCAAAAGCAGCCAGTGTATTCAAACTGCCTCCCTTTTGGTTGATAGTGCAACTCCTTACCCACTAGTCAACTAGAGCTCCTGGACAGTATCTATTATATTTTAATTTTGAGTATAATGTCCCTAGTGTCAGCTATTGAACTGTTCCAAACTTATACATTGATGATAGTAATTAAGAAAACCGAGACATTGCCTCTTTGCAGGCGAAGATGACAAAGCTTCGTCTCACATACTTTAGGCATTTGGTCAGGAGAGCCTATTTCTTGGAGAGGGTATGTCATGCTTGGTAAGGTGGAGACTGGGCAAAAGAGAGGAAGACTCTCAACCAGCTGCATTGACACAGGGACTGATCCAGTGGCCTTGAGTGTGCCAGACATGATGAGGATGGCACAAGATAGGACAAGATTCAGATTTGTTGTTCATAAGGTTCCTTTGATCCCTACTCGACTTGATGGGTCCTAAAAACAACAGCAGATTACTGTAGCAATGACTAAGAGATTTTGGTCCCCCCTGTATATAATAACAAAGCTTCAACAAATGTTTCTTTCAAAACAGTATGGTTTTTCTAGTATTATTTTTAGTATTATTCATTCTTAATTTTTCTTCCAGTTTCTTGAAACAGCTAGTAATTTATTTTTATGCATCATTTAATTTGGCTGCAAAACAAATTGGTCAAGTTTGCCAAGAGACTTTCTGTTGTCAGGAAAGCAAAATATAGTATACACACGTCTTTGTCTGAATAATTAATAAAACAATGATTAATCATCTGAGTTTAATCAAAAGCTGCTCCTATGTCTACTGAAAGTGGAAATGAAGATAATTTTCCTCTCAAGATTAGTGTATTTCTTTATTGGCATATAAATAAAAGAGAGGGATCAAAAGGGCCACATTGACCAAAAAAGGATTATTTTATCTTCATAAAAGAGGAAGAATATTAGGATTTTAAAAATTATATTCTTTAAAAATAATATGACCAATTAAGAAATTGAGTACCTGCAGGGAAGATATAATTAAACTGCCAAATATTCAAATTGATCGAGTTGACCAAATAATTATTTTTATCTCATTAAAACGTTCCAGACGCTGAGGGTTAAAACTTGTCTGGTTTTGTCACATGGCTACCATGTGTAAATACATCATTTTGAGTTTTGTCTGTGTGTTTATCTTCAAGCATTTCCTTCTCCAAATTGTTCAAAAAGCAAGTGTTATTGACAGATTGCCCTAGGTTAACTTCCTGGTTTTCTTGGAATCTCTTTGCCTTTGGTCAAAGGCAAAACCGAACCTACTGTTGTCAAATAAAACTCATAGCAACACATTAGGATAGTGTAGGGCTTCTCCCATGGTGTTTATTGGAATGTGATTTTCACAAAAGTTGACTTGTGGAGTGGCACATTCTCTCTCTCTCTCTCTGTCTTCTTCCTCCCTCATCTGACATACTTTGGACATGTTGTAAGGAGGGACAGGTCCTTGGAGAGGGACATCATGCTTGGGAGGGTGGAGGGGCAGCGCAAGAGGGCAAGACCCTCTATGAGGTGGATTGATTCAGTGACTGGGGTAATCGGGATGGGTGTGTCAGAGGCAGTGCGATTGGCACAGGGTAGGGCAGGGTTTAGGGCTGTTGTACATAGGGTCGCTATGAGTCGCAAGTGACTCGACAGCACATAACAACAACAACATATATCTAAAAGGTAAACAATGCATAAAGATAATAGAATAAAACTTGAATTGTAGTATTGACTATGCAGTGGTCTACCAAAAGGAAAACAAAACTAAACAAACAAGTCTGTCTTGGAGGAAGTGTAACCATGGAACTCCTTAGATACAAGATAGTGAAACTTTGTTTCACATACTTTGGGCATGTTGTCAGAAGACAAAGGGGAAGACTTTCAAGAAGATGAACTGATAAAATAAGTTTAATAACGGGCTCAAGCATATCAGAGATCATGAGAATGGTACAAGATAAGGCAAGGTTCAGATGTGTTGGTCAGAGGGTCATTATGAATTGAATTTTTCCAAAGGCACCTAACAACAACAAGATAGTTGTTAGCATAATGGGTACCTACCACCTTCTTCTCAAAGCGACTGCAATTAACACATCTTCAAATGGTGAGTGACGCCTACAAGTGGCATATGTTGAGAAATATCATGAAAAGATAACATTCACATCAGAAATGTACCCAGTAACAGCAAATGTTGCCTTTGGGGTGATATTTTACTTTAAAGTCTCCACAACAAAGGAAGGGTGCAGTAGTGTTTATGATACAAAACTTTACTTCAACCTGGAATGCATTTTGATACTATACTGATTTAGGATCGATGGTAATCTACTGTGTAACTTGTTAGGCTGCTGACTGAATGATTGGCAGTTTAATCCACCAACTATTCCACTAGAATAAGACAGACTGTCTCCCCTGGTAAACTTTTATGGAACCTAGTGCATTGTTACTATGAGTCAGAATTGAAAAGGAAATCTGAGACACCCCTAAAGAGTGTTAATTCCTTATCTATTAGGTTCCTTTGTAACAGGAATATGTATTAATGAAAGACAGATATTTCATTTTTATTTTGAGTTCATTTTCTTTAAACTCTGCTTCAGTAGTAGGAAAGAATTAAAAAGCTTGGTTTTGTTTTTAAACTCTGCTACTCATTTTCCAGAGAAAGTGCTCTTCAAACCATACCATGCAGACTTTGTTAAATTGTAGATTCCTGAGATACAATACAGAGTTTCTGATGTCATAGGTCTGATGTGGGCCTGAGAAGCTTCATGTCTAACCACTTCTCAGAGATGCTGGTAATGTTGGCTCATCAGCATGCTTTGCTTTGAGTTACATTGGCCGACAATAAAACAAATAAGATGGTAATATTACAAAAAAGCATAAATCAATACTTCACCTTTGAACTCTAGGTGAAACTAAGGTATCTACTCAAGGTTGCAAAATTTTACCTTTTTAATCCACTTCATTAATGGGGAAGGATCATTTCTGAAATCAATGATAAGGAAAATACAAAATCCAAACCAAAAGTATGGCCATTGAATCCATTCATAGTCATAGCGAGCCTGTTGAGTGAAGTAGACTGTCCCCATGGAGTTTCCAAGGCTGTAAATCATTACAGAAGCTAACTCCCCCACCTTTCTCCTGCAGAGCTGCTAATAGGTTTCAACCTCTGAGGTTTTGGTCAACAGTTGAATACATTACCAAGGCTCCTTCAAGGAATAGTACAGGTGATCTATTTTAAGCCTCTCTTGCCAACTCATAGCGCAGGATTGGAGGAAGACTCATCAACAACCTGCATGATGCACATGACACAACTTTGTTTGGCCAAACTGCAGAGGACCTGAAGCATTTGCTGCAAAAATTCAAAGACTGCAGTCTTTATTTAATATGGATTGAAACTCAACATCGGGAAGACAAAGATTCTTACTACTGAGCCAGTTGACAGCACCATGGAGAAGAAATTAAGATTGTTAACAGTTTCAGCTTGCTCAGCTCTCCAGTCAATGCTCTTGGAGTCAAGAGGTCAAGAAGAATTGCATTAGGAACTTAACATGAACTGTGCAGAGAATCAACAAGTGTTTCCTAGAAAGGGTGAAATCAAGTTGCTCCTTGGAGGTAAGAATTTTGAAGCTCTGTCCATATAGTTTGGGCTTGCTGCCAATCCTTATAGAAGGACATCATGCTTCGGAGGATAGAAAGACAGCAGAACCCTAGAGGACATGTATTGACACAGTAACTGCGGTAGAGGGAGTAGAAGTGTGAGAGACAATGAGATTGGCTCAGGATAGCACAGCATTCAGAAATATTATGCATAGGGATTCTGTGAGTTGCAAGCAATTTGATGACACATGACAACAACAATCTCCAACTCACAAGGGAGCTCTGGTGATGTAGTCCTTAGGCAGTTGCACTGTAAACCCAAAGGTACACCTCCATAGTGGTCCAAATCTACCAGCTGCTCTTCAGAGAAAGGGGGCTAGTCTACCTGCAGTTTGCAGCCTTAGAATCCCAGTGGAGTATCAGTTATGAGTCAGTTCTGACTTGATGGCAATGAACTTGAGCTTGAGCCAGTTCAGGAATTCTGATGGCATAATGCAGTATGTGTTGCACGGCTAAACAAGAGTCCAGTGTCTGGAATCCACCAGATGAGAAAGATGGGCAGTTTCCTCCTGTAAAACCTTACAGCCTTTCAACTCAATGCAGAAACAACCAAATATATCAGTGGGTTCAATTTTGGTTTGGTAATTAACTCTTGCTTCAACCAAAACAGATGGCAGTCACCTAAGATGAATTGGGCTTTTAAATAGAGGTTGAAAACAAAGAATAATTGTTTGCTTATTATCTAATTCTTGGTTCTCCAATTCTATTTCCAGAGGAAAAAGGGACTAGAGTTGGAGAATAATGATGATTTATCTTGATTCCTCATGCATCCTGTTCCATGGAAGTGGTAGGAGAGAACCCAAAACAAAAAGAAGAAAAAAAAGAACCCCTCATAATAAAACCAGAAATCACTTGGGAATCATTTGACCAGGTTTGATATGAAGGTGTCAGTCACCAGGAAGGAAGTTGATATGAAACTACCACCAAGACATGGATTTCCTGTGGCCCTGTCATTCCCAGCAGCACTGCTCTTAGGCAGGAGGACATTTTTGCAGCCTCACATCCTCCAAGATTATTTTTTCACTTGTTCACTCATTCATTGCCATCAAGTTGGAACCAACCCATAACTGACCATGCAGCAGGTTCCAGAGGCCGTGTGTAAATCACACAGAAGGAGAATGCCTGTATTTTCCCCCATGGAACAGTTGGTAGAACAAACAGCCCGCCTTTGGGCTACCACTGCCCCACCCTTTTCACTAAAGCGACCAGTTGTTGGTTTATGTTGGAACTGACTCATCATAGATTTTTAGAGGCTATAAATCACAGGAGAGATGATTGCCCATTGTTTTTTCCCTAAAGAGAAGCTGGTTGTTTCGAACTGATTCCTTTAGGGTTGGCAGTGCAACTCCTTACCCACTAGGCCACCATTGTTCCCTAGACCAAAGAGCTTTCCTATGTGCTATGTCCATCTCTGGGTAAATATCACATAGTGGTGGAGTGAGGAGAGATGTCTGTAAAAGGATACTGTCTTATCTCACTTCAACTTATTTTTTCTCTGAGCTTCTAGTTGTTGATGAACTAACCTTTGTAAACATAAATATTTTATCATTCTTGTTGTTATGTGCTGTCAAGTCACTTGCGACTCTTAGTCACCCTATATACAGGAGCCCTAAACCCTGCTCTATCCTGTGTCAACCTCATTGTCTCTGACACACCTACACCCACTACCCTAAGCACTGAATCGATCCATTTCATCAAGGGTCTTCCTCTCCTGCGCTGTCCCTCCACTCTCCCAAATGTGATGTCCATCTTCAATGTCAGGTCCCTCCTTGCAATATGTTCATAGTATGTCAGACGAAACTTCAGAATCCTTTACTCTAAGGAGCAGCCCAGCTTCACTGTATCCAGGACAAACCTGTTTGTTCTCCTAGCAGTCCATGATATATTCAACATTCTTCTCTAGCACCACAGCTCAAAGGGATAAATTATCTTTCTATCACCCCTAGTCACTGTCTACCTCTCCAAAGCATAGCACGCAATTGTGAAGACTGTAGCATGTATCAGACACACCTAAGTCTCCACCCTTACGTAGTTGCTCTTCAGTTCTGTGTAGACTTCCCTGACAGCTGACTTTACCAATCCAATTCATCTCTTGATTTTTCTAGCTGCTGGTACCAAGAGTATAGACTGTGGAGGAGCCAAGCAAACTAAAACTGTTAGCTATCTCAATCTCTTCACCATCCATACTGATGCTTCCAATTGGCCCAGTGGTGAAAATCTTTGTTTTCCTGATGTTGAGCTTTAATCTGTATTGAAGGCTGCAGTCCTTGACCTACTTCACCAAGCACTTCAGGTCCTCTTCAGTTTCAGCAAGCAGGATTGTGTAATCTGCATAACTCAAGTTGTTGATGAATCTTCCACCAATTCTGATGCCACATTCCTCCTCATACAGCCCAGCATCACAGATAATCTGTTCTGCATACAGATTGATCAGGTATGGAGACAGAATACATTCCTGGAGGACCCCCTTCCCAGTTTTGAACCATGCAGTTTCTCCTTCCCTGTTCTGATGACTGCCTCTTGGTCCAACTGTAGGTTTCGCACTTAAGCACAATCAAATGTTCTGGGATTCCCATTCTTCTCAGAGTCAGCCATAGCTTGTTGTGATCCACACAGTCAAAAGTCTTTGCATAGTCAATGAAGCACAGATAGACACTCCTGTGCTACTCTGTGGTTCTGCCAAGATCAATCTAACATTGGCGGTAATATCCCTAGTACCACAACCTCTTCTAAACCCAGCCTGCAAATCGGGCATTTCTCTGTTGATGTGTTGCTCCAGACATTTTTCGATAATTTTCAGCAGAATCTTGCTTGCATGTGATATTGTTAGTAACAAATATAATACTTCAGCTTCTTCTAAATTGTGCAAACCACTCCATTTTAAGGATAAACACAGTCATATGTCAAACATGTTCCTCTGAATATGCATTTCTTTTCTAAAATGATAACAAATGTCAGTAAATTAACTAAAATAATCAGTAAATTTGAATCCAGCTTTACTTTTTTCATTCCAAATGACAAATTTCCGAGATGACAAACTAGACTTGAAATTGATTCCTTTCCAGTACAATCTCTTATTTTCTATAGACATTATATGTATATTTTGTGAAGTCTTTTATTTTCTGTTTAGTTCATAGAAAGATGTAAACATGTTTTTACTGATTATTTTTAGCTGTAAATAAGTAATGTCATGCTCCAGTGTTTGCACTAGTTATTCATCTAAAACTAACCACTGAATTCTGAGTCAGTCAACAGTAGGTGGCACTAGGCAGTAATTCCTTTAATCTCAAATCCTCTGTTGTTCTTGCCAAATCATATCATATGCAGTCTATAAACTAGGAAAATAAATTTAAAGTTGGAAGATTTTCCATAGGCAAGACTGTGTCTAGTCAATGTTTTTGCTTAGTAAATGTCTTAGATTGTATCTAACGATTGCCAACAGAATATATTACTTTCACTAGCCTGCATTTCTGGAACAAAACTGCTAAATATGGTTGTTGTTGATATTACTGTTGCTGTTATGTGCCATCAAGTCACTTGTGGCTCATAGCGACCTTCTGCACAACAGCTCTGAACCCTGCTCTATCCTGAGACAGTCTCACTCTTCTGACACACTTACCCTCGTTATACCAGTTATTGCTAAATATTATGGGCACCAAAAAGAAGAGCCACTGAGGTCTAAAAGCCTCAGTGTGAGTCCCAGGTGTAATCACATGTTCACGATTTAAAATATATTGCTATGGGGATAATTACTATAATAATTTATGATTTGTTTTACCAGATTGCTAATCAGATGAAACCTGGACAAAACTCTCACTGCTTCTGTCACTACAGAAGGTTAAAAAGCAATTTGTTAGAATTTTCCTTTGCACTTTTTTGGCCTAGTTAGCAATATCTGACAACATACTGATTGGTCTCTCTAATTAAAATAGACAATTTAAGTGGTCATTTTTTTTTTACACTATTTTATTCTTCTGCTCATCTGTCATTGTTCTAACAGTAAAATAAAACATAAATTATAGTTTCCATTTCATATTTATTTGTAAGTCATGAAAAGTAAAATTATTACAGTCAGTAAATTCTTTTAGGGGGTCAGTGTTTATGAAGACACTACTACTTGATAGCTCTTAATCCCAATTTATCTTCATTTTATCTTATTCTCACATGTGTAGATGTGTACGATTGTATCCATTCCCTTCCAGCACTCTTTTGTCTGCTTTCTTCTTTACCTAATACTTTAATTCTATTAAAAATAAAAACCAAACGCAGTCGATTCCAATATTTCGTGACCCGGCAGCAGATTTCCAGGGCTGTAAATTTTAATATAGGAAACTGCTTATCCTTCTTCCACACAGTCGTTGATGGATTTGAATTACTGACCTTTCTGTTAGCAACCCAACATTCTACACACCATTTCACTGGAGCTCCTTTTCACTGACCTGGGAGCATGCAACAGAGCTACGCCTTTGTGTCTAATCTCTCACAATTCCTTTGTATCTCTCCTGAAAGCCCTTGTGTCAGTGAAGACTCTGTGTAACCTCCGCAGCTTCTGTTTCTAATCACTTTCTTTTCATCCAGAGTAGTGGCCTATTGCCTCTGCCCTTCACCATCACTATTAGCGAGTCACGGGGAAAAGAGCATCATGAAGAGTCTGACAGTTTTCGTTAAGCAAAGTTAAGTTGGAATTTTAACTCATAACTAAATATATAACAAAAAATGAGCAAGATCTCTAATCTTTTCACGCCTCAATGTCCTTGCCCCCCGCTGCTAACTGAAAGGTTGGCAGTTCAAACCCAGAACTGCTCCATGAAAGAAAGTGGAGGCAGTCTGCTTCTGTAAAGATTAAGTCTCAGAAGCTCTGATTATCACTGTTTACTCTTTCCTAATAGAGTCCAGATGAGTCAGAATTGACTCAAAAGAAGTTTCTGGGCATCCACATATATTATTTGGGGACAATAATATGTAACTCGTAAGGTTGTTTTAAGGATGAAAATACTATTTGGTATTATTAAACAGCAATTTATTTGTTCCTTGTTGTTACTCGTATTCTTGCAACAACCAACTTCTCCAGTCACTTTTGCATAGACTTACCTGATTGTTCTCCACTTCCTCATGTTAGTCATGTTATTAATTTGCTATGAAACTTCCAGAGCTTCTGAATTCTTAACAAGTTATTGCTGGGATTCCAGTATCCTAGGATTGTGCGCTCCAATATTATCTTGTTCTACTTAGTCAAGCAGGTCTATTCTCTGGTTTGTGACCATGTATTCGGTATCCTACCCTTCAAGTGTTTTTCACCAGTATTGCCTTAATGTCCTTCTCTCTCTGCATTCTTACCTCTTGAAATGGGAACATCTTGGAAGCCTATTAAATGCTGTCTCTTCGCCATTCTTTCTTGTCCTAGAATCATTTGTGTATCCTTTTACCTTTGAATTCCAATCACATTTGACGTGTACTTCCTTTCTTATATTGCAGAGATACCTGGTCGTGTTTTGCAGTGTATCAGTTGCTAAAAGAAAGACTGTCATTTCAAATACAAAGTATATATAGATGAGCTGTCCCCTCTGATAAACATTCACAGGCAATGGAAACCCAATGAGAGTCACTATGCCTTTAGATCAACTCAAAGATTTTGTTTGTTGTTGTCTGATCTGTCTTTTCTAGTTTGAACTTCAGTGTCTATCTTCATTAAACATGGGGTATCTATTTTCGGCCTCTCTAAATCTCTACGCTGAGTTGAAACTGTGGTCATGTTTTGAAAATAACAGATCATTAAATACATGGGATTTTGAATGTTTTGTTATATAGTGTGATCAGGGTCCTCTTTACCAGCAGAAATGGTGAAGCTTTCTCTCACATATTTTGGACATGTAAGGAGAGGCTAGTCCTGTGAGAAGGTCATGAAACCTTGAAAGATGGAGGGTCAGTTTTGGAGAGGAAGACTCTTGACATAGTAACAATACCCTCAAGTGTATCAAAGATATGAGAATGGCACAGGATAAGGCAAGGTTCAGATCTTTTGTTCATAGAGTCACTATGAGTTGCTGTCAACTTGATGACACGTAACAACAATAACATAAGTGAACTATGGAGGTATGGTAGCCTAGTGAATAGGGGTTTCACTGCCAACCTAAACATATACAGTTCAAATTAACCAGCTACTATGCAAGAGAAAAATGGGCAGTCTCTGCCTGTGTAATTTTTAGCCTCTGAAAACTTTCTGGAGTGTGAGTTATTAGTCAATTCCAATTCAATGATAATGAGATAACTGGATTGATAGAAATACTTGTATTAAAAAAGCATATGATGAAAAAGTTTTGCAAGCACCATGATTAAGTATTAGATCTTCTTTTACTCTTTTAAAACATTTCTGTTTAATTCATTAGAATTTATCACATGATATTTTACCACATTATAATGTTTGTTTTGTAGTTATAATTTTTTGGTATGATACTTTTTAATCCTGATAAATAATTGAGATTTATTAGTAATAAGAAAAACATATATTCACTGTTAAAACAAAGTGCTCAAGTATCCCCAGTTCTCAACCCCACTTATTTCTTTTAGGGACAGAGTTCCCCAAAATCACTCTTCTGCTGGACTTGTCCCAAGTGTGCCTTATATTGATTTCATAATGTCTCTAGGAAGGTAGCATTATGCAAAGTGCTGAGTTGTGTTTTCACTTCGAATCCACCAACCCCTCCCGGGGTGAAAATACCAAGTGACTTGCTTTTGCAAAGATGTCAGTCAGGATAATTCTTTGAGGTTAGTTCTGCTTTG
Organism: Elephantulus edwardii; assembly: GCF_000299155.1. Taxonomy (NCBI): domain Eukaryota; kingdom Metazoa; phylum Chordata; class Mammalia; order Macroscelidea; family Macroscelididae; genus Elephantulus; species Elephantulus edwardii. Next base: position 1,426,122 of record NW_006400008.1, read on the forward strand.
TCATTTAGTGGCATGTTGAGTTGGAATCAACTTAAAGGTAATCTATTTTGCTTTTTTAAGAGCTTCAGGTAGTTGGCAAGTGAGAAGGTTGTGCCAGTGGCTTCCAACCTCAAATAACCTAGGACATTTCTTCCATTGTATCTATACATATTATCATTTCCTACATGTAGAAAGTTGAGAACAAGTCTTATCCTAAACCATTTAAAAGGAATATATGAAGTTGTTGTTGTTAGGTATTGTCAAGTCAAATATGACTCATAGCAACCCTATGATCAACGGACTGAACTCTGCCCTGTTCCATCTTCAGATTTCCTGACACACTAGAGCCCATTGCAGAAGTCACCATCTCATTCTACCTGGTTCAGGGTCTTGTCCTTTGCTGACCCTTCACCCTCCTAGCATGATGTCCCTCTCCAAGGAATAGCGCCTTCTAGTAACTTGCCAGAAGTATGTAAGGCAAAGCCTTATCATCCTTGCTTCCAAGGAGTACTCGGCCAGCACCCTATTGAAGACATATTTATCTGGGTTTTGTTTGTTTGTTTGTTTGTTTGTATCCATATTCAGTGCTCTTTTCTAATACCACAACTCAAAAACATAACTTCTTCTTCTGCCATCCCTATTCATTGTCCATATCTCAGATGTATAGCAAGTAATGAGAAAAACCATGGCCAGAATCAAACACATCTTAGCGCTCAAATGACTTCATTATTCCTCAAAAATTTAGAGAGGCCCCTAACCGCAGTCTTTCTTATTACAATGTTGTTGTTGTTGTTGTTAAGTGTCATTGAGTCGTAGGCGACTCATAGTGACCCTATGAAGGAGAGTCCTCGATGCTTGGGTGCCTTTCATCCTCTCCTCAGGTTCATAGGGTTTCCGGAGGCAAGCTATTATGGAAGTGGATGCCACTCCTCCTTCCACGTACCATTACAATATGTTTTCTTATTGTTCATATGAAGGGTGTTAATTGTGAAAATAAACAAGATGAAGTTGTTGAGAGTTTCAGTCTCTTCTACATCAGTCATGATGTTGTTGCCTATTGATCCAGTGATAAGAATCTTTGTTTTCTTGACGTTGAGATGCAATCCATACCAAAGGCTGCATTCCTTGATCTTTTGAAATAAGTGACTCAAGTCCTCCTCACTTTCAACAACAAGTGAGGTTGTGACATCTGCATAACACAGGTTATTGATGAGTCTCCCTCCGATCTTGATGCCACATTGCTCCCCAAAGAGTCCATCTTCTTGAATAATTTGCTCAGTATACAGACCAAATAGGTACGGAGAAAGAATATAAACCTGAAGCACATCATTCTTACTTTTAAACTGTACACTGTTCCCCTGATCTGTTCACACAGCAGCCTGCTGATCCAGGTATAGGTCCACATGAACACAAATCAAATGCTGTGCTACTCCCACTCTTCTCAATGTCAGCCACTATTTGGTATGATCCACACAGTCAAATGCCTTTGCATAGTCAATAAAGCATAAATAGACACTCTACTGGTATTCCTTATTTTCAGCCAGGATCTACCTGACATCAGCAATAAAATCCCTAGTGTCATAGCCTCTTCTAAATCCTGCTTGAACTTCTGGTAGTTCCCTATGTTCTATTCAGTTCAGTTCCCTATCTATATTCTAGCCTTTTAAAAATATCTTCAGCAGTATTTTGCTTACATGTGAAATTAATGATATTGCTTGATAGTTCCTGTATTCTGTTGGATCGTCTTTTTGGGACTGGAACAAATATGGACCTCTTCCAATCCATTTACCAGAGAGATGTCCTCCAAATTTCCTGCCATAGACTGGTGAGCACATCCAATACTGCATCTGTTAATTGAAGCAAATCAATTGGTATACAAGTGATTCCTTCAGCCTTATTTTTTGTCAATGCCTTCAATGCAGCTTCTACTTCCTCTTTCATTACCATTGGTTCCTGCTTTTATGGTACTTCTTGAAATTTTTCAGCAGTAGTCAATTCTCTTTGGTGCAGTGGTACTGTATGCTCTTTCCATCTTCTTTTTATGCTTCATGGGTCATTCAGTATATTGTCCATAACATTTTTAGTATTGTGACTTGCGGGTTAAATTTGTTTTTTTAGTTATGCCAGCTTGAGAAATGCAGAGCGAGTCCTTCCCTTTTTATTCTCTAATTCCCAAGCCCTACATATTCCCTAATAATATTTTGCTTTGTTTCTTGAAATCTTCTGTTCAGCTATTGTACCTCAGCATGTTTTCCCTTTTGGACCCTCTAGTAAAATTTTTAGAGTCTCTCCTGACATCCGTTTTTGGTTTTTTCTTGCTCTGTTTTTGTAAAGACATTTTATTCTCTTCATGAATATCTTTAATATCAGGCCACAACTCATTCAGCCCTCTATCATTGATTTTCGATGCCTCAAACCTCTTCCTAAGATGATCTTGAAAATTAGATGGAATAGATTCAAGATCTTATCTTGGTTCTTATGGACTTATTTTCATTTTCTTCAGCCTCAGTTTGAACTTACATATAAGTAATTGATGGTCTGACTCACAGTCCTCCCCTGGCCTAGTTTTGACTGCTGACGCTGAGCTTCTACAACAATTTCTTCCACAAATGCAGTCCATCCGATGCCTGTTTAGCACATCAGATGAGAATCATAAGCATGGTCATTGTTTTTGTCTTTTTAAAAAGGTATTTTCAATGAATAAATCAATGTAATTATAACATTCTATCATTCTAGCCTCATTTCTATCACCAAGCCCGTATTTTCTCACTCCTATTCCTCCTTCACTGTTCCCAACTTTTGCATTCCAATCACCAATTATCATTAACACATCTTGATTGCATGTTCAGCCAATTTTGGACTGGACTACTAAATTTAGTAACAATTCTTAATTTCTTTCTCTTTAGCTCAAGGTGTAGAGTCATATTTAAATAATGGTTGTGTTACTGGGTCTTTCTTATATGTGTACATATAATATCCTATCGCTCACAGCATTGTATTTCAGATTGGAACTTGAAATTGACTTTTTTACTATGAACGCAGCACCCTTTTTCTACCATTTTCATTCCCAGCATAGTATACCATATAATTTATCTGATTCAAATTGGCCAAAGCTGGTCCATCTCCTCTCACTATGTTGATATTCATGTTGTAGTTATTGTTATGGGCTGTCAATTTACCTGCAACTCATAGCAACCCTATGTACAGCAACACTGAAGCCTGCTCTGTCCTAAGCCAGTCTCACTAATTCCAACACATCAACCCCCATTGCTCCAGTTACTGTATCAATCCGTCTCATTCAGCGTCTTCCTCTCCTGCGCTGTTCCTCTACCTTTCCAAGCATGATGTCCTTCTCCAAATACCGGTCCCTCCTGGCCACATGCCCAAAGTATATGAGACAGAGTTTAAAAATCCTAGCCTCCAAGAAGAAACTTAGTTTTACCTCTCCAAAACAGACCCATTTGTTTTCTTGGCAGTCCATGATATGTTCAGTATTCTTATCCAGCACCACAACTCAAAGGTGTCCTTCTGCTGTCCTTAGTCATTGTCCAGCTCTCTGATGTATAGCAAGTAATTGCGAAGACCATGGCCTGGATCATGGCCTTAGTCTCTAGAGTTAGGTGCATATTGATGCACATGCATTCTATTTAATTGTTTACAATTTCTAGTTTTCCAAAATTCAAGCTACATATATTCCATGTTCCAATTATTAAATGATGCTTGGTACTGTTTTCCCACATTTTAATTAACTTCCAATCTGGGCTTGTCCACTATACTACTATAATTGTCTGCATTCCTCTAGTGTTCATAGGATTTTTCAAAGGCCTGTTATGTAAAAAGTAGATGGCCAATCCTGCTTCCTATATATAAAGTAAATAAATATAATTTCTCAAAAAATCTGGAGGACACAGCAATTTTAAACTTGTTATTGTAGTAGTTCATGGTGGCTGTGATGCTGAACACTGTGACACTGATGTGTCAAATGTAATAATGGTTACTCATGGTGGACAGTGTTTAGTGGAGCTCCCTGATTAAAACAAGCTTGGAATCAAGAATGCCATTCACTTCTGAAATAGCTTGTCTCTGGAAACTCTTTGAACATGGAGAAATGATGGAAGTTATACAAATGTTCAGGCGTTTCATTCATAGGGTTGCTATGAGTCATCTACAACTCCACGGCACTTAATACTAACAACATGGAGAGAGCTCTGTTGGCCTAGTGGATAGAAAGTTATGCTACCAAGCGAAAAGTGGATAATTTTAACCTGTGGCCTTCAGGCCTGGTTTTAATTATTTTGGGTCAGACATTCTTCTAAGTGGTATAGCACTGGTCTGTCCACTTGCTGTACAGAGGTAACTCATGGTTGCTGTGATGCTGAACACTGTGACACTAATGAGTCAAATGCGAGAATGGTTACCCCTTGTGGACAGTGTTTGGTGGAGCTCCCGGACTAAAACAAGTTTGGAAGCAGGAGTGGCATCCACTTCTGCAATAGCCTGCCTCTGGAAGCTCTATGAACATGAAGAAACGATGAAAGTTATACAAGAATTCAGATCCTTTATTAATAAGGTTGCTATGAGTTGTCTATGACTTGATAGCACTTAAAAACAATGCTGTAGCAGTTATGTGGCGTTAAATGGGAACCAACCTATAGATGATCCTTTAGAAAATATTTAGAAGCAATAAATGACATGGGACGAAATTGTTTCTTTGTCCCTTGAAGTATCTGTTGGATTTGAACCACCTGCTTTTGGAGTGACAACACAATTCCTGACCCGTCAGTACACCAGAACTCCCTAAATTAAACATTCTAGCTTAAAGTCATTAATAGATCTTAGAATTAGTCCTTAAAATTAAATTAGCTATCTTAATATTTTATTATTTCTAAGTTAGATCTAGATTACTTTATTTGTTGTTGTTATGTGCCATCAAGTCACTTGCGACTCATAGAGACCCTATGTACAACAGCCCTAAACTCTGCTCTGTCCTGTGCCAATTGCACTGTGTCTGATACACCCATCCCGATTACCCCAGTCACTGAATCAATCCACCTCATACAGTGCCTACCCTCCTGCGCTGTCCTTCCACCCTCCCAGCATGATGTCCCTCTCCAAGGATTGGTCTCTCCTCACCACATGTCCAAAGTATGTTAGATGGAGCCTCAGAATCCTTGCCTCCACGGAGCCACCTGGTTTCACCCTTTCCAAGATGAATCTGTTTGTTTTCCTAGCAGTCCATGGTACCCTCAATACTCTTCTCCAGCACCACAACTCAAAGGCATCAATTCTCCTTCTATCCTCCTTAGTTACTATCCAACTCTGTGCTGCATAACAAGTAATAGCAAAGACCATGGCCTGTATCAGATGCACCTGATATGAAGTAATAAAGATTACTTTATTTATAAAATTGAAGTATAGAATTAAATGTGTGTGTGTGTGTTTATAAAATTTGGAGGGGTGTGTATATGTTAAAACTATCCAAGTCAGATATTCAAATTGGCAACCTACAAAATGTACGAGTTGCCTAAAAAGTTTAAAGTGCTTGGTTTGCTGAATTCCAGACAACAAAGGCAGGAAACTTAGAGAAATATATAACTTGTTTAACATAGCTAACCCAAGTCAGCTTCGCTAGACATAGTGTGACATTCTCTAATTATGGGCCTAGAAGTCGGTTTGAGTGATCTTCAGTCATAGCTGGGTGTCTTCAGATCAGACACTATTCTCTGGCTCGATTCCCTCATGTTTAAAACGGGATGTAATTTTACCCACTTCAGATGCCTACTATTAAAATTGTATGAAGTGAAAGGGAATATACTTAGAACGACTTGAAGTGCTTGCTGCCGAAGTCAAGAACTGCAGCCTTCAATATAAATTGAAGCTCAACATCAAGAAAACAATGACTCTTACCCCTGGGCTGATTGAAAGTATTATGATGGATGGTGAAGAGATTGAGATTGTTCACAGCTTTAGTTTGCTTGGCTTCCCAGCCAACACTCTTGGCACCAGCAGCCAGGAAATTAAAAGACGTATTGCAATGGGGAAGTCTGCTTTAGGGACCTCTCCAGAGTACTGAAAAGCAACGAAGTTAGTCTGTAGACTAAGGCACACCTGTTCCAGGCCATAGTCTTCACAATTACTTATCCCAGAAATCTGGACAATGACTAGGGATGATAGAAAGAGAATCAATGCCTTTGACCTGTGATGCTGGAGAAGAGTATTGAATATACCATCAACTGCCAGGAGAACAAACAGGTTTGTCCTAGAGAGGGTGAAAGAAGGCTGTTCCTGGGAGGCAAGGATTCTAAGGCTTTATCAGACATACTTTGAGCACATTGAAAGGAGGAACCAGATCTTGGAGAGAGACATCATGCTTGGAAGGATGGAGGGACAGTGCAAAAAGGAGGCTCCTCAATGAGATGGGTTTGATTCATTGACTGTGACAATGAGGGTAGATGTGTCAGAGATGATAAGATTGGCACAGGATAGAGCAGTTTTCAGGGCTATTGTACATAGGGTCACTATGAGTTGAAAGCAACTTGATGGCACATTACAACAACTTAGAAGATTATTTGATTCCTCATTGTGTGCTGTTGAGTGAGATCTGACCCATAGCTAACCCTCTAGTGGATTTTCAGAGGCCGTAAATTGCAAAGAGGAGATTGCCCATCTTTATTCTCCCATGGAGCAACTGGAAGATTTGAGCCATGTGCCTTCAGGATGGCAGCACAGTTCATTACCATTAGGGCACCAGAGCTCCCCTAGTTGTTATTGTTGTTGTGTGCTGTTGAGTCACCTGCCACTCACAGCGACCCTATGTGCAATAGTTCTGAACCCTGCCCTATTCTGAGCCAGTCTCACTGTCTGTCTCACACCTTTCCTGATTACCCCATTACTATGTCAACCCATCTCACCCGGGGTCTTCCTTTCCTGCACTGTCCCTCCATCATACCAAGCATGATGCCCTTCTCTGAGGACTGGCCCCTCCTGGCCAAGTGCCAAAAGTATGTGTGCTTCACAATCCTTGCTTCCAAGGGGCAGCTTTGTTTCAGCCACTCCAGGAAAAATCTCTAGCAGTATGTAAATATTGTTGATATAACAGTGGTTTTAGTTTGGAATTGATGTGTCATTTTCCAAATAATAGACTGTTTTGAAACATAATTCATAAACCCCATTCTTATCCCTCAGTCCTTATCAGCACCGTGTTTCACTCTTTAAGTGGTATGGACACAGGACTGCATGGCTCCCACTTAGCTCTGCATCCCCTAGCACACAGTATTCCCAGAACAAAGAAATTGCCAGCAAGTGAGATTTGAAAAGTGTCATGCATCATGCACGCTTTTGTTGTTTGATTTTTGTGTTTTTATTTTTTTTCTGCATGCCAGCTCTATAGTTTAGAATCAATTTCTCCTTAATGCTGAAATTCTAACATATGGGGTGAAAACTAATTTTCCACATCGAATTGATTTAGGCTCTGTATAATTTCTGCTATTTTTAAGAGACAGAAAATCAGTTGAATAGACAGATTAACAGCTAATCACTAGATAATTGCCACCTTGTTTTAAGGGAGCATGCTAACTACATACTTGTGACTTCAAGTACAGTTGTATCCTTCAAATGAGATTTCAGCTCTTTGCCTAGTGATTGGAGACAGTCATATTTTTCAGCTAATAAACAATGATGCTATTCCATTTTGCCATGGCATACAAATACAAGAGCCTTTTATATAGCTGCACAATGATGTGCTTTGTTTTGAGCACAGTGAGAGGTCTCAGCTAATTACATATTTTCTGTTATAGATGGTGTTGTTGATATGTACTGTCATATCAGAACTGACTTGGTCATAGCTGACCTTCCAGTGGGTTTTCAGAGACAGTAAATGACATAGGAGAAGATTGTTCTTTTTTTTCTCCTGCAAAGCAGCTGGTGGTTTCAAACTGTGTGCCTTTTACCACTAAGCCACCAGAGTTCCTTTAGGATAGATATATATTAGATAGATGATAGATAGATAGATAGATAATCTAGACAAATAGATACTCTAGATAGATAATTTAGATGATAGATAATCTAGATAGATAGATTGATAGATTAGATAGATTGATAGATTAGATAGCATTATTCAGGAAAATATAAACCTACTTCTCTACTTGTGGTTGTTCCCCACCCTTGCTTTAAAACCATATCGTTATTGCTGATGTTAGGTGCCACGAAGGACTTTTCTTGGTTTTTTTGTTTGTTTGTTTTACATATTGCCACCCTATGTGATGTTGTAAAGCCACCCCATAGGGTTTTCTGTGCTGCAGTATTTATGGGAACAGATAGACAGGTCTTGGTCCTGCTGCTTTGGTGGTTTTCATAACTACAATGTACTCAGCTAACATCCTCACTCCCAGACAATCGTCTTTTCAGGATGTATCACATCAGGCATTCTACATGGAAATGTGAGCTTCATCTTTTATTTTCACTTTACCCTTAACTCTTATATCCAATAAATCATGGAATTGAACCTATTCTCCTAAATAGATTTTAATCCACCAACTTTTGATTGTTACTCCTTGTGATTCCATGTCCCTCCCCAAATTACACAGTGCAGATCATCACAGGTTGCCCTGCCTTCCATCCTGTTCCCCTCAATCCAGCTTCCAAACCACAGGTGTTTTAGCTTTCATGGCTTTTCTAACAAAGTTACTACACATGGTGGCTTTAAGCAGTAGAAATTTATTTTGTAATTTCAGAATATACATCTAGGAGGGAGCCCTTCTCTGTCTACTTCAGCTTCTAGATGTTGCCAGTGATCCATGATATTTCTTGGCTTATAGAGGTCTCTGTCTTCATTGTGTGTATCCCTCCTCCTCTGTGTGTGGTGACGTGGGTGATGGTGGTGGATGTATCCTCGTGTGTGTGTGTGTGTGTGTGTGTGTGTGTGTGTGTTATATCTGCATCTATTCTGGTCTTGGTATGATTTTAGAAGTGATCAGAGAGCTAGGGATGAAAGAAGAATCGATGCCTTTGAATTATGGTGCTGGAGAAGAATCTTGAATATAAAATGGACTTTCAAGGAAACAAATTAGGTTTGTCTTTGATCAGGTGAAACCAAGTTTCTCCTTGGAGATTAGAATTTTGAAGCTTCTTCTCATATACTTGGGCACATGGCCAGGAGAGACCAGTCCTTGAAGAAGGACATCATGCTTGGAAGGGTGGTGGCAAGAAAGATTCCTGAAGAGATTAATTAATAATTAATTAATTAATTAATTAATAAAGTAATTGGGGCGATAGTGGTTAGTGTGTCAGAATTAGTGAGACTGGCTCAGGACAGGGAAGGGGTCACTATGGGTCTCAGGCAACTTGATGGCACATGACAATAATAACAATGGTATGTACCATGGACTGCCAAGAAAACAAACAGATTCATCCTAGAGAGGGTTAAACCAGGCTACTCCTTGGAGGCAAAGATTCTGGGGCTTCATCTGACATACTTTGGACATGTTGCAAGGAGAGACAAGTCTTTGGAGAGGGACATCATGCTGGGTAGAGTAGAGGGACAGCGCAGGAGGGGAAGACCCTCTATGAAGTGGATTGATTCAGTGACTGGGGTAATCAGGATGGGTGTGTCAGAGGCAGTGTGATTGGCACAGGATAGAGCAGGGTTTAGGGCTATTATACATAGGGTTGCAATGAGTCGCAAACGACTTGTCGGCACATAACAACAACAACATGGCCTCTCACATCACAGAAGCAACACCTGAAAGGAATCACATCCACGCCTACAAGGACAATTATTTCAACTCTTTTGGGGGGGTCGTGGGCACAGGAGAAATAACACTTAAGGTCACAGTAAATACTCTTGTCTTTCAAATCAATTCAGCTTCCTGATACAGCTCACATCATGATGAAAATTTCAAATCTGTTGTTCACACAGTCACTGTGAGTCATAGTTGACTTGACGGTACTGAACAAAAACAATGAACACTATATCTCATAATTTCTTATAACTCCCCTTACTCCTAACATAACCCACTTCAACGCATTTCCAGTGTTCTACATAAGGAAATGCAATATCTGGGATGTGCCGGCTTCTCTGTTTTCAGATCTTCCCCACATCTGATTCCCATGGCACCCTTCTCTATTGTCTAACTCCTAATCTTCTTTCAAATAGTAACTTTATTTTCTCTTTTCTTCCGGCATGCTCTTCCATAAATGATTCCCAGAACACTCAATACTTCGCTGATCACAGTAGGAGTCTGCTGTCCTTATGTTTAGGAGACAACTATGGCTATCAGTTCTTTCTATGTAATATATTTAACAAAAGGATTGGGATATTCTGGTACTTAGCAACTGTTCAGTGAATGAATTCCAGAATTGGCCATGCTGAGAGGATGGGAAGATGCCTACTTTGAGGCTTCACCAGTGTATGACAGCAGGAAACAAATTTTTATATTACTGTCTGGTTGGTTGTATTTGTTTGTTGATTTGGTGTTTGATTGGTTTTTGGTTTGTTTGGGTGTTTTGCTTGTTTTCTTTTTTTAACTTTTGGTCTGAACTCAAATAAACCTATCTTTCAAACTAAAATTTTCTAAAGAAATAATCTTCAAAGAGTGATGAATCACCTGTGATGAAATATTTACAGCACCTGGGGGATTTTCAGAAAAGCTGAAAATCTTGGGCAAGTTTGCAATGGAATATATATTTCCTCTGCCATCTTCACTTTTTAGAATTATCGTTCATGTACTAGAATGCTGTCATCAAGAAGCATACTGAACCCATGATTCAGGTCACCTCAGTTTCACAGTAAAGCAAAACATAAGCTCTGTTAAAGAATTTAGGCTTTAAAAAATTGGTTTTGGTATTTTTCCCCATTTCTTTTGATCTGTTAGTGGATAGACCAGCCTTTTAAGTCACTAAGTAAATTCCAACTTGTTAACATCAAATGAATTCTGCCTCACAGAGACTATAAAAGAGCAGAACTGCCCCATAGGGATTCCAAGTGGATACATTTTTATAGGAACAGATTTAGGGGCTGCTGGTGAATTTAAACCTCCTGGAAAAAGAGGTGCACTGCAAACCCAAAGGCAAGAAGTTTGAATCCCCTGGCTGCTCCAAGTGAGAAAGATCGACAATCTCCTCTTTGGCAATTTACAGCCTCTGAAACCTTTCTAAAGGGTCAAGTATCTTTTCATTCCAACTTGACATCACATAGTAACAATATAACAACTAAACTTTCCCTTTTATTGTTTCAATGGGGTCATACTATGTATTTACAGTTCAGCATTACCTCTTAGTCTCTCTTACACACACACACACACACACACACACACACACACACACTCACCACGTTGTAGTTTTTATTCTATGTCCTTTTAAGAACTGGATAATTGAAAGATCTTGTTTGGAGATTTGGGGTTAGAGAGGAGTGTGTGTGTGTGTGTGTGTGTGTGTGTGTGTGTGTGTGCGTGCACGTGCACACGCACACGTTGTTATTGTTGATATGTGCCATCAAGTTGCCTGCAACTCATAACAACCTTATGTACAACAGCCCTAAAACTGGCTCTTTCCTGTGCCAATATTATTGTCTCCAATATACATTACTCATTACTCCAGTCATTGCATCAATCTATCTCATCCAAGGTCTTCCTCTCTTGTGCTGTTCCTCTACCCTCCCAAGCATGATCTCCCTTTCCAAGGACTAGTCTCGTCTTGCAACAAGTCCAAAGTATGTCAGATGAAGCTTCAGAATTCTTACCTCCAAGAAGCAACCTGGTCTCGCTCTCACAAGGACAAACTTGTTTGTTCTCCTAGCAGTCCATAATACTCTTCTCCGGCACCAAATCTCAAAGGCATCAACTCTCCTTCTTTCATCCCTAGTCTTTGTCCAGCTTTCTGATGCATAGCAAGTAATTGACCATGGCCTGGATCAGGTGGACCCTAGTCTCCAGTCTAACATCATTGCTCTTCAGTACTTTGGAGAGGTCTCTGACAGCATATTTTCCCAAAGCAATTAATCTTTTTATTTCCTGGCTGCTGATACCAAGAGTAACTGTGGAGCCAAGCAAACTAAAATTGTTAACAATCTTGATCTCTTCACCATCTATCATGATGCCACCAATTGGCTCAGTGGTAAGAATCTTTGATTTTTTGATGTTGAACTTTAATCCTTATTTACAGATGCAGTCCTTGACCTTCTGCAGAAAGCACTTCAGGTCCTCTTCAGTTTCAGCAAGCAAGATTGTGTCATCTGCATAACAGATTGTTGATGACTTTACCTCCAATCATGAAGTCACATTTCTCCTCATAGAGCCTAGTTTTCTGGATAATCTCTTCCACATATAGATTGAAAAGCTATGGAGATAGGACAAATTGCTGGCATACACCCTTCCCAATTTTGAACCATACAGTGTTTCCTTGCTCTGTTCTGACGACAGCCTCCTGGTCTAAGCATGCACACATAGATATTATCTAAAATGAATACTAGACATATATATATTCCATCCTATCTTCCAAAAAAATTCTAGTGTCATGAGTGACTTGCCTCCACTCTCAAGGCTTTAATGTTGAGAGAGAAACTTCTGTTTATGCTGATATATATAAGAAGAGACTGAGGGGTGACAGGGTAACAGTAGAAAATGATTTAATGCTTGTGCTCACTATTCTTTTAATCATGCAACACATAGTGATTTGCTCTTAGGTGTGTAGAGCTGACCACAACTCATACGGACCCCTATGAAAACAGATTGAAGCCTCACTCTGTCCTGCACCATCCTCACAACATCCACTGTCAAATGTGCCAAGAACTGGTATGAGCTCAAAGATGGAGTGAAAAGAGGAGAGGAGAGAAGAGGAGAGGAGAGGAGAGGAGAGGAGAGGAAGGGGGGAAGGGGAGGGAAGGGAAGGGAAGGGAAGGGAAGGGAAGGAGAACAATTTCTACCCTCATCGTGTTTACACACTGGCAGAGCAAAGCAAAATAAAGCAACAGCAAGATAAAAAAAAATGTCAACATACAGGCTGCTTTGCATAATTATCAAGCAGAGGAAGGAATGAGGAAGGTGGCATTTGAGTCCAGGTTGCAGACAATGAGGGGGTGAGACATGCAGACGTTCAGATGGGAAGAATTGTTCCTCACACAGTAATTACAAAATGTGTGTCAAATAGACTTGGAGGTAGGAGCCTGTCTCAGATACTGGAGGAGCAAGGATCAAGGTCTCACTAAGGAGGGGATACGTAAACACAGGTAGGAAGCCAGACTGAAGGACCTTGTTATTGATCCTAATTTATTCATTAACATTATTGTTTATCTGACAGGAAGAATTTTCCCCCCTCTAAGTTGTCTACTTAAAAAAAGAAAAAAAAAGCAAAAGAGAAAAAACCAAGTACTGACCCACATTTCCAGATAGGCAGTGACTACTTCTGTCCATTTTGATTTTGAATCTCACTTTTAGCTGCCCGCTCAGTAAACATTTCACCCTGTTGGCCCACCAGTGCCATCTTGTGGTTTGTACTTGCAATTGCAGAATTGCAATGGAAACTAAAATGTGGAGGCAGGGTGCAAGAAAGGGGGTGGGCCTTTTGTCAGGATGCCTGTGTGAAAAGCTGTCTGAAACCATAACAGATATTAATAAAGTATTAGAAGTTATAGAAACTGTTTTTTATGAATATATTTCACATGGCATCTATAAAACAACAACAAATAAAACCTCCAAAAACCAACTGAGTGAAAATACAGATAACTCAGAGGACCGGAAGAATGGAGTGAAGCTAAAAGACACAAAGAGATTGTTATATGCCATTAAGTTGGAACTGACTCACAGCTGAGGAAAAAGGAGGAAAATGATGAACAGAAGTGTAATGAACAAATAGACCAAAAATGATAATCAAACATAATCATAATTAGGTTAACTAGTGTCATAGCCTTATAAAAAATATTATAGTCCAATTCAAGTATATAATAAAGTAAGATTCGTGGCCAGCTGGCAAGAAGCTGCACTGCAGTCCCGAAGGCACGTGGTTTGAGGTCACCAGCTGCTCTGCGGAAGAAGGATGGGCAGTCTCCTCCCATTTGATTAACTGCCTCTGAAAACCCACCAGAGGGTCAGCTATGGGTCGATTCCAACCGGAGTGTAAAAACAACAACAATATTAATATATATCAATTAAATATAATTTATATATGTTGTTGTTATGTGCCATCTAGTCAACTGCGACTAATAGCAACTCTGTGTATGACATTTCTGAACCCTGCTCTGTCCTAAACCAATCTCAACTCTGACAGACCTAATCCCATTTCTCCAGTCAGTGAGTGAATATATTTCATCCTTGGTCTTCCTCTTCTGTGCTCTGCCTCCACCCTTCCAATGATGTTCTTCTCTAAAGACTGGCCCCTACTAGCCACATGCCCAAAATATGTGAGATGGAGCTTCAAAAGCCTTGCCTCCAGGAAGCAGCAGGTTTCATCATCTCCAGGACAGACCTGTTTGTTCTCCTGGCAGTCCATAATATGTTCAACACTTTTCTCCAGCACTACAACTCAAAGACATTGATTCTTCTTCTGTTATCCTTAGCCAGATACAGAGCAAGTAATTGTGAAGACCATGGCTTGTATCAGGCCATGACCTGTATCAGACCTTGGTCTCAAGACTGATACTGCTGCTCTTCAGTACTATAGAAAGGTCCCTGACAGCATAATTTTCCAATGCAATTTGTCTTTGATTTCCTGAATGCTAGTGTCTTTAAGTATGGTGTTGGAGGAGAATACTGAATATGGACAGACTGCCAAAAGAACAAGCAGATGAATCTTGGAGAAAGTGTAACCAGAATGCTCCTTGGAGGCAAGAATGGCAAAGCTTCATCTCATGTATTTTGAGCATGTTACTAGGAGAGACCATTGCTTGAGGTTTCCTAGAAGGGCCTTTTTAAATCACACTGAGCATAGGTATCCTATAAGTACTAGAGAGCCATGAAAGAGGTTTAAGCAATAAAATATGAGATTAGAATTTATTATAGCAATCATTCTATAATTGTAATTGGAAAAACTACATTAAGCAAGGAGGATAGTAGAAAACAATACTCTTTTATACCCAGTTCTTCACATCAGAAAGCAGACATCATTCTGAACCCTTACATCTCACGCATTCCCAATGTCATTCAATCTGTTGCTGTGTTTACCTTGTATCCATCGACCTGTCTTCCTTATTAGTCCACCCATCCCACCTAAAGCCACCAGTTTATAACATAACTGAAATATAACTGAAATGGTGAATAATGAGAGGAGACTGCTCTTCTTTCTTCCACAGAGCCATGACTGGATTCAAACCATCAGAGCTGCCCAGTCTTTGGGTTAACCTCTCCATTTAGTACAGAGGATGCCTCCAGGGTGCTTAGGCATGCTCAAGTAAATAGACATTTTCTTGTCCTTTGTCCCCACCCTTTGAATGACAGATCTAATTTGCAGAGATTAATTTTCTCTTGAGTTACTACCTTTCCTTAGAACAAAGCCTGGTACCTGAACCGAAGAAATGTATAAATGAAACTGTGAGGCTGTTTCCATGATTTAATGGGACAAGATTAAGGAATGCTTGAACTAAAGCAGTAGAGCTAGAATGATTAAGGGTGACTAGGAGAAGATTGTACAGGGACAGAATAGGATAACATAAAGTAGTTAGATAGTACAAAAAGGGGTGGCCAGAAACTTTGGGGAGTGGAGATGTGGGTAGGTAGTTCACTTTGAGATTTCTTTGGGACAGCTAAGTTTCTTTCAAAAACACCATTTTAGCAATGCTAAGCCTACATTTGCGTGTGTGTGTGTGTGTGTGTGTGTGTGTGTGTGTGTACCATTAAATCGACTGGAACAGCCCATCAGCCGAGAACTGCCAGAAGTCCAGGCTGGGTTTAGAAGGGGTCGTGGTACTAGGGATATTGCAGCTAATGTTAGATGGATCTTAACTTAAAGCAGGAAAAACCAGAAGAATGTATATCTGTGTTTCATTGATTCTGCAAAGGTGTTTTACTCTGTGGATCATGACAAACTATGGCTGACTCTGAGAAGAATGGGAATCCCAGAACACTTGATCGTGCTAATGTGAAACCTATACTTGGACCAAGAGGCAGTTGTCAGAACAGAGCAGGGAAACACTGCATGGTTCAAAATTGGGAAAGGTGTACTCCAGGGATGTGTCCTATCTCCATACCTTTTCAGCCTGTATGCAGAACAGATTATCTAAGAGGCTGGGCTCTATGAGGAGAAGTGTGGCATCAGCATTGGGAGAAGATCAATTAACAATCTGCGTTATGCAGGTGACACAACCCGGCTTGCTGAAACTGTCGAGTTGGAACTAACCCATAGCTGACCCTCCAGCGGGTTTTCAGAGGCAGTAAATCTCCCAGGAGAAGATTGTCCATCCTTCTGTGGAGCAGCTGGTGGCCTCGAACCATGTGCCTTTGGGATTGCAGTGCAGCTTCTTTCCACTAGGCCACCAGAGCATCATTCATCCACTTATAATCTAATAAACAACTCATAAATTCTAAAGAGTATTACTATCAGTGGAATTATGGCTATTATGGGTTACACAGTATATTTCTGTAAAGAAGGACATTTATCCCAGGAAATCACATTCCTGTGTTTATTTCTTTTTAGGTACTTAAGTACTTACTAAGTTAATTATGCAATCATATATTATGTATCTATTTGTTTTGCGCTCACTATTTAGTAACTTCAGTATATCAGACACACTACTAGGTATAGGTCATAACAGAGATGAGGAGACAATCAAATAAGATCCCAGGCAAGCAGGGAGGCAAATGCATGCACACGAAAGGCATTCAGTGCTACGTGACAAGCCAAAGAGTCGGTGTCTCTAGGAAAGACATAAATGCGTTCTTTGATCTGTGAGCAGGTTGTTATTTTGAATAAAGTATACAGAGAGCTCATATATAGAAAATTTTTTATCTTTTCACTAGAATACTCTTGGTATGTATTTGTTGCTCATTAAATTCCCCTTTTTCTTCAATAATTGCCAAACTTTTGAAAATAAGGCAAATCTCTCAAATTGTATTTATATAATTTTTTATATGTTTATAATTGTTAATTTACATCGTTGCTTCTGGTTGGAGAAATACAATGTTATATATTATTGCCCTTTATTATTATTTTCTCCTTAAGATTTAGAGTTGATAATTCTAATAAGGGTCTCAATTGTCTGTAAATAATTTTTGTTGTATAACAAAACACTGTATCTAAAATTATTTTAGGGGTTTTTGCTGTTTATTTTACTTCATTATTTTTATCATGCATGATTTTTATTTTCTATTGGCTTACATACAAAATTAATTTACATTGTGTTTCATTTATATGAATTGTGTTTCATGCATTCCACTACTCTCATTGTATTTCATGGTATCATTCCTATATATCGTGTTTTATAAAATTAATTACCATTGATTCATGCTCGCCTTTACCCCACCTTTTGAGATTTCCACTGGTTCTTTCTGATTCTTTCAACCTCTCACTCTGCTCACGTAACTCCAATATCTCAAGAATTCCCTCCTTCCCCACCCTCAGCTTTCTCTATCCTCTCTTTCCCCCTTTGGGCTTTTGTATATGTCTTATTAGGAATCCTTCTATTTTTTACAATAATGGTCTTATGCAGTAGATTACAGAAAGGTTGTGTTTTCATTCATTTGTTGTTGCACGTTTTCCTCCCTCTTCCACCCTTCCCTCTTCTCCAGTCCACTTGATAATACACCTCTTATTCTAGATTTTTAATTGTCATTCAAATAATGCCTAATCATACATTCCTTTCAGATAGTCCTTCTCCTCTTCTGTTCCAGAACAAAGTTTATTATCAATCCATTCTTTTCCTTTTCTCCCCCACCCCTGTGTTCATTCTATTTTTAACAGTAATATTATGTGGTATCTATCTTTTTGCAACTGAGATATTTTACTGAACATAATGTCTTCCAGGATCATTCATGTTTTGTAGTTCTTTACCAGTTCACTGTTTCTCAGTGCTGTATAATATTTCATTGTGTGAATGCACCACAGTTTTTGTTGGTTTTTGTTTTTGTTTTTGTTTGTTTTAATTTCAGTGAACATCTACAGAGATTTTGGACAGTTTTACTATCCGTTTGTTTGTTGACAAGTGATTGGGCTCCTTCCATTCCTTGGCTATTGTGGATAATGCAACAATAAACATGAGTGTGTATAAATCTGTTTCAGAAACAGAGGGTTTCTTTAGTGTACATTCCCAATAGTAATAGTTGGATCAAATGATATTTCTATTTCCAACTTTTTGAGAAAGTCCAGGCCTCCTTTCATAGTGGTTGTACCATTTTACATTCACACTAGCAGTAAATAAGAGTTTCAATCTCCCTACAACCTCACCAACATCTGTTGTTTAACTGCTATACTGAACTTTGCTGTTTTTGCTAGGGTGAGATGGTTTCTTATGGGTGATTTGATTTGCATCTCTCTGTGACCTAGAGATTTTGAACATTTCTTCATGTGGTTGTCACCATCTGGATTTCATCTTTGATTCAGGGGGAGAGTCGGTGAAGGGGAGGAAGACCCTTGACCAGGTGGATTGATGCAATGATTGTCACCATGGACTCTTGTATGTCAAGAGGTGTGAGGATGACGCATGATAGAACAGGGTTCAGATCTTTTGTTCATAAGGTCACTCACTATCAGTCATACTCGACTCAGTGACGTCTAACAACAATCATAACAACAATAACTCTTCATATCTTGTGCCCCTTTTGTGATTATTTTGTTTACTTTTTCTTGTTGAAGTGCTGAAATGATTTTTTTTATATATGCTTTCAATGTAACTCAGTGTATAGGCAAATTGAAATGAATTTTCTTGTAATGCCTGTTTGACAATTACTTTTAAAAGATACTGCATTTTGGGCATTTTATAGATAATGAAGTGGAAACTGGTTTTATTGTTAGTGTTGGTGTAGTTTTATGAGAACATCTTCAATCTTTTAGTAAGCAATATCTTTTAAAGGAAATGAAAGAGCTCTGAATTTTCAGAGACATGTTTGAGTCTTGTTCTTGCCAATATTTGAAAAATAAGATTCTGTTTACATTCACATTTCTCTGATTTAAATTGCAGCACCTTATGAAATATGCCCAGAGGATTATATGATGTCGATGGTGTGGAAAAGGACTCCAGCGGGTGACTTGGCATTCAATCAGTGCCCACTGAATGCCACAGGTATGATGGGATGACTCATCCAAACCCACATGACAATCATCATCCAAGCACAGAACCCTATGTATGTTTAAGAAATTTTACTTTTGTCCCGTACCCACTAGTAAGTCAGTCCTGTATGCAATTAATGAAGCAGTTTTAGTAAAGGATTTTGTAGATGGAGCCCATGATGAAACTTGGAAAAGACTGCTGATCTTTTCAGTGTGGCTAAAATACACTGCAAGAATACTACAAATTATTCCATCTACCTGCTTTTTTCAAACAAACAAACAAACAAAATTAACAACTCCCCTACTTTAGCCTGCTTTCCAGTTAATTATGTGATGCCTTCTAGCATCCCTGTTATAAAGCTTTTCTCTGTTCTTTGTGACTCACAGGCACCACTAGCAGACGCTGCTCTCTAAGTCTTCAAGGAATGGCCTTCTGGGAACAGCCGAGCTTTGCAAGATGCATATCAAATGAGTACAGACACTTGCAGCATTCAGTAGGTGCAAAGCCAGCTTTAGTACTTGCTCTGTTTATTTTTTGCTAATGATCACTGTGTGAGAATTTAACCTTCTGCTGTACAATCAGATCAGTAAAATATCTGGGGGGAAAATGCCTGAAGGAAGAAAGGATGTGATGGAAAGGTATTTTTTAAGAAGTTAGTGCAAAATTATTTGGTTTCTAGGGTTTGGATTTTTATGGATCCTGCAATTTAGATGGAAGAAGCACTTGTGTCAATGGTTAAAAGATTGAGTAAAGTCCACTATTCAGTTATGTCTATAGGAATTAAAGTCTATATTTAGATTGGTACAAGGCTGTCTTCAGTAGTAAATAAGACTTACTGCAAAATCAATTGCATTTTTAATTAAATTCTTTTAATTTTTAAGTACTTTTGGAATGATAAATCTGCATCATTTAAGTATCAAATTTCTCACTACAGTTTAAGACTAAGACATAAAATAATGACAGAGGGAAGTAATTACTCACCAAAGGTTTCATGGGCCAGCTTTTTAAAACTTAACTTCCCTTTTCACACATATCAGTGGTGATTCACAAAGTGTGATGTAAGAATATTTTGAGCACAATTAAATTCTGCTTGCTATTTTACAAGCACACATCATTATCATTATTGGAGACTTGTCATTGATCCCACCTGTCAGAAGGAACTCCATATATGATTAGACTGTGGATTGTGAAACAAAATATTACCATGAGCCAACTAGACATTTAAACTTGGCAAGAATGTCACCAAGAGTTTTAAATTTAATTTTGCTTAGACTTCGCTTAAATTTTCGTTTTGTCACTTACAAATGATTTTTATTAATTTTAATGAAAATTTACAGAGACTTAGGCTTTCCATTAATTCTTTGTTGCACTTTCCTCCTTGCCCACACCCTTCCCCTTAATTCACTCTTCTTCTTGAAAAGTAAAAGAAACACTCTTTCATTATTTTGCAGTCCCTGTCACCAAGTCCACTGTGCAGCCTTCATTCTGGACTCCTGTAAAACCCAATCATATATCCCTTTTAAACAGTTCTTCCCGCCATCTGTTTCAATGCAGTATACATTATTTATCCCGTTTCACACTCTCCCCTCAACCCCGATGTCAGTCCCATTTTACAACAGTGGCCCTATGCAATATTTGTCCTATTGTGACTGAGATATTTCACTCAACATAATGTCCTCCAGGGTCACTCATTTTGCATATTTCATGAGTTCCTTGTTTTTCAATGCAGCATAGTATTCCATTGTGTGAATATACCAGAGCTTCTCTATTCATTTGTTTGTTAATGGACACGTGGGTTGTTACCAGCTCTTTGCTATTGAGAACAAAGCTACAGAAAACATGGGTGTGCATATATATGCTTGAGTGGTAGTTATGGTTTCTTTAGGGTAAATTCCAAGTAGTGGAATTGCTGGGTCAATTGGTATTTCTATTTTCAACTTTTTGAGAAAGCGCCATATAGCCTTCCATAGTGGTTGCACAATTTTACACTCCCACCAAGAGTCAATAAGTGTTCCAGTTTCTCTACAACCTTGTCAGCATTTGATGTTTCCTGTTCTGTTAAATTTTGTTGTTCTTATTGGGGTGAGATAATATCTCATAGTTGTTTTGATTTGCATCTCTCTTAGAGGTAGGCATTTTGAACATTTCTTCATGTGTTTGTTGGTCATCTGAATGTCTTCTTCAGTGAAGTGCCTGTTGATATCCTGTTGATATCCTGTGCCCATTTTTCAACAGGGTTATTTACCTTTATCTTGTTGTGGGCCTCAAGTATTTCATAAAT